>NC_133790.1:28216944-28255907 GCF_003597395.2 Chelonoidis abingdonii | reverse complement strand
CCACTCCCCTCCTCCAAGGACACTAGGGGAGTGATTAAGAACTGGTTCAGAGGCAAGCAATATCGCCCTGAACCTACCCCAGAGAAGAGAAAGCGCGAGACCCAGAGAACAGTACCAGCAATTTGCCACAGTTACCTATAAATAAACGAATTCAGACACAGTTTTACCACTAACAGAATAAAACAGTCTTGCTTAAACCATGTAAAAATATTTTAACTGCTCTTCTAATAGACATCAGATCTCTGTCTATCCCGCACTTAAATGTAAGTATTAAAACCTTTGTTTAAAAAAAAATCAGAGAGCGAGACAAGCTTGCTTTCCATTGCTGAAATTCTATTGAGGACAAACTGGTATAAACAGCGTTTGTGTGATCTTGCAAATTACTGCAGTCTGGGGTTTGTCTGTCTGGTTTTGCCCACCCAATCCCACCTGCAACAAAGTACACACATTTCATCCGCTCTCACTCTTATGGCAGCGGGTCCTGTGGGACCTGTAGAATCCCAGTGGGGCTTTAGAGGGTAGGCCAAAGATAATTACTTGGAAGAACATTGATATGGCCCAGAAAGTACCATACAATCCAATCCAAAGGACGCTATGTATATGCGGGGTTTAGCCACCCGTTGGGATACAGCTGCCTGACCCAGAAACTTGAAAAACTAAAGAACTAGGGGTTCCTCTGTGATGCTGGCAAGCCAGGCACCAGCTTATGCCTCATTTGAACACTGACAAACGCATCACTGGAATCCGGCTGGCTCATCTGTATGTTAGTCTTCTTAAAATAGGCCTGAGAATTATAATAATGTGCTTAGTGTTTAGCCTTTATTAAATGCCTGCAAGTTGCTGCAGGCATTAATCTCACTTCGAACATCTGTAGCCAATACTGTAAGGTAATAGGTAACACTTGTGCTGCCTTCTACTCGACCCTTTCCATCTTAGCTGTATTTTTCCAGAGACGGTGACAAAACTGGAGGCTGGACTCCAAAGGAGCACTTGAGCGGAGGTTATCCAGCGATAGTGTGGTATGCTTGGGCTTCAATAACACAGTCCTTCGTGAAATGTGTCAGCAGCCTCTTAGCCTTGTTCCCGCTGCTTCACACCACACTGGGCTTAGAAATGCTCGGTCTGCCAGTGCGCCAGGAAATGTGCTCCTGTTAATGAATTCGGTGCCAGTTAAGCTATATTTAGCTTGGGCATCGCTTTAGGACATTGGGCAAATCCAGCCCCAGCGAAACTCCAGTCCAAGCAATGCACATGGGAAAACGGTTTTAATATTCTGACTTGGGGTTATCAGGAATATGCTGCAACCCAACTGCCTCCTTCTGAGTCTCAAGCACAACCTCCTCCCCCCAGTTTGGGATAGCTGTCAGTGTGATGTGCCCGCAGGTTCCATTTTTCACTAGGGGCATGTCTACACAGCAGCAGCATCACAGCCAGAGCCTGGGGCTAGCCACCTGAGTGCAATCCAGCCTGGGCCTCTGGGCACGTACTCGGGCGACCGGCCTGTGCTGTAACCCATGCTTCTGCGCAGAGGTACCCTGAGTTACTAGTAACATATCAATAGAGATCGGTCCCAGCGTGGGATGCACTCCCCACCTGCTAACTCCACACTTCTCCCACATCCTGCAATCCCTTATGCAGGGGAGCAGGCCTTGTGGATAGTAGGCCTTACTTGACATCAGTGGTGGTACTGGCATGAATGAGGATTAGTCACAGAAGGAAGGGTTTGCAGGAGGCATTACCTGGAAAATCATGCCCCGTAACTCTTACTGTGTGGGTATGCTACAGTTTCCCATTTACACAGCTAGCAAGCTTTTTACCACATTGCATGCGATCATTTTCTAGGTCTCAGCTCTCTTAACAATTGCTGAAGAATAGTTCTCATTCTGTACGTGCCTCATGGGAAACCTATGATTCATTCACAAGTCAATTCAGAGGCGGGGGCTGTCACGCACACTTGCTGTAGCAGACGCACGGTCTCCTTCACTTTCAGCCCGGCTCTTGCCTGTACACAAGTGTGACAAAGTGGGAATTTCCTATAATATTTTTATGAATCCCAGGCATATCTCAGTTCATCGCTGAGTGTTGTGTTGTTACCCACTGGGTGCAAAAGGGTTAACACTGCTCCTGGAACAGTGCAGGTCACCGTGTGTCACCTAACTGTCTGGGTGGAATGACTGGGTCCTTAAGGAACTGGCTGAAACCAGCCCAGGTCAACAGAGGATCCAGCAAGACAATCACACACACACATGTACACCAGTGAGGGAACAATCAGCACCTAACAACAGGAAACCCTGGCAGGCAGGGACTGTGAAGGGAAGAGGAACAAGGGCTGCCGTTTGGAAGGACTCAGGAGCTCTGAGCTGGGCAGATATAGGGAGTGGGAAGACAGAGCCAGGGATGGAGTCCATCACAGATTGACTGATGGCACTGGCTTGTCCAGGATGGACTATGGCCTAATGTGGATTTGCTGCAGGGGGCCATGGAAAGAGACAGGGATCACTCGTACCAAATGGCCAGGCTCAGAGTCCTGGAGGCCAAGGGCCTGTCACTGTGGATCCGGGTGGGTCCTTGGGGGCCTGGTACAGGCAAAGGGGTCACTCCCAAGGGACTGGTTATAGGCTGGGGACACAGACCAGGTGTCCATGATAAGAAGTTTCTGATACTTGTTGAGTTAAAATGATGCTAGATGGGAATTCTCCGGCTCAGTTGTCAGTTCACATTTTCCTAGGATCTTAAGAAATAGGTGGCCTATTCAGCTCCATTCCAGTTTGTTACTAAGCCTGCAGTCTTCACTCGGACTGGGGGATCAAAAACTAACAAAGTATCCCGGTTTCCCAGCAGGTCCTGGTGCCATCCTGGAGGACTGGTTGTCCACAGTCACCCAGTCTGCCCAGACCATTCTCAGCTCAAAGCAAGGAAGCGAAGGGTTTGGCACCCTTTTTGTGCCCCATTGCTACGTTCCTTCCCAGGGATGATCCTTGGTTAATCATCAGACCAGGCTCACTTCACGTGTGAATTTTCAAGAGTCCATTAGATGAATGGGACAATTGTTGTGCCCCAGAGCCAGGTTATCTGGAGTATGGCGCTACACTCAATAACCTTCCCAGAACTTGACAATACTTGCTCTAGCTGTCTGGACTTCACATCGAACTTCTCTTTTTTTGGAAACATCATGTTGAGTATAAACCTTCAGCTATCGGCAGTTCTTATCAGAGCGATGCTTTCTACCTTGGCTAAGAAAGACGGTAATGAATTGTTTCAATATCTCAGACATTTCTTTGGTTCTCAGCTATGATGTAAAGCGTGCTTATGTTGACATGTTTTCTTTAATCCTGTCTGCACTGATAATTCACCTTTTAGAGGTTCCGCTTCCAACACTTGTCTCATTCTCTTGTTCCTTATCACCTCCACTGTCTCGATCAGTGTTATCCTTCTCCCCAGAGATATCTGTGTTTCAATTCACTTTCCCCCATGTATTAACTTGCATTATTCTGACATGAAACTCATTTCATTTTCTGCCTTCATTTCTAGCTGCTTTTACATTTTTCATCATGGCTTTGTTTTCTCTAGCGATCATAGAATCATTGAATAACAGAATATCAGGGTTGGAAGGGACCTCAGGAGGTATCTAGGCCAACCCCCTGCTCAAAACAGGACCAACTCCCAACTAAATCAACCCAGCCAGGGCTTTGTCAAGCCTGACCTTAAAAACCTCTAAGGAAGGAGATTCCACCACCTCCCTAGGGAACCCATTCCAGTGATTCACCACCCTCCTAGTGAAAAAGTTTTTCCCTAAATATCCAACCTAGACCTCTCTCACTGCAACTTGAATCATTGGACTCTTTGTTCTGTCATCTGCTACCAACAGAGAACAGTCTAGATCCATCCTCCTTTGGAACCCCCCTTTCAGGTAGTTGAAAAGCAGCTATCAACCCTCCCTCATTCTTCTCTTCTCGAGTTCCTCAGCCTCTCCTCATAAATCATGTGCTCAAGCCCCTAATCATTTTGTGCCCTCCACTGGACTCGTTCCAATTTTTCCACATCCTTCCTGTAGCCTGGGGCCCAAAACTGGACACAGTACTCGATGTGCTGTGTTGTATCTGCTGTTCCTTTAGCCAGTGTGGCCCAGAGTCACAAAGGTTACTTCGGTGCCTATCCCCACTGGGTAAGGGAGAGAGAGAAAGAGAATGACTCTGTAGTCCAACGATTAGGACACCTACACGGGAGACCCAGGGCCCACGCGCCCTGCTCCAATACTCCTTAAATTATTGATCCACAGTGGAACAGCTTCAACAGGAGAGACTGAGGCAGCCTCCTATCAATATCACAATGTTCCATAGTTGAGTAGTGAGAGCACTCTCCTAAGAGGTGGGAGACCTCTATTTGAATCTCTTCTCCCCCTTAGTCAGCTTCAGAGGGGAAAATTGAACCCTGGGATCCGGTGTCACAAGTGAATGCTCTAACCGCTGGGCTAAAAGTCAGAAGGTGAGCACCACCACTTCCTCAGGCTGCTTTATGGGGAGTGAGGCTGGCGCCTAACTCATCACTGAAAGAAACACCTTAGGCACCAAGACCGTCTACTTCTAGGAGAGGGGTTCCCACTGGTGGATCACTAAGCAGAAGTAGATGCCTCCCTGTAGCCTGGACCTAAGCACCTATCTCGGTGAGAGGGAGAGTGCTTAGCACACACCTCTCTGGTCAACATCTCCCATTGGCTAGCTTAGCTGGTGCCCCACCTAGAGCACTAGCTTTTGTGGATCACATGCTAAGGTGTCTGTCTCCCCACATTCACTCTACAAATCACAGTGTGGTCCTGTGATTTTCTAGGTGCCTACAGCTTAGGTGCCATGACACTCCACGTTGCAATGCCGAAGACCCTTTGTGGCCCTAGGCCTGTGCTCCTTAGACATGCTCTACACTCTGATTTTGTACTGATTGGTCGGTCAGTGGAATAATTTTCCTACCAATATAGTTATACTGGTATAAAAGTGTCTTATACTGGTATAGTTTTCCCTTTCCTATGTGGTAATAACCCAGTATAACTGCATCTACTTTAGGTTCCTTGCACCACTTTAACTATCCTGATGTAGCCTCTGTGTGTAGCCACAGCTAGCCCCACTAGCTTGAGTGCACTCAGCACCTTCCTTGCACGAAGCCTTGCTGACATGCTGCACACACCTCTCACTGTGCACACTGATGGTGCGATGGGAAAGTGTAACAAACAGTGAACACGTCACACAAGACCAGACCCTATCTAGCTCTGATCTCTGGGCCCTGCCATCAGAACCTACCCTACAACATGCGCCAGAGCTGTCTGCCTCTACCCTGCGTTTAGATCCCACAGCCCATTCCAGGTCATGTGACAAGGGTCTAATGAGGATTCATTGTTCAGGTTGTTGCCTGATTTATGGATTGTGTTTTAATTATCTTGATTACTTAAGAATTCCCAGTTAACACGCTGAGGTTGGATAGGTTCATGTCCCAAGCTCAAGTCCAGTATTATTAGAATTACTGTTCAAATGGGAACCCTAAGTTGTGCACGGCTGCAACATTCACATTTAGGAAAAACTGTCGGTGTTTGTAACAACTTTATTCATGCGGTTGGCAAGTCACCAACTCTCCAGCCCAGCAAGGTGGAGAGAGAGAAAACAGAAGGTGCATCTGAGTAGCCCATATACTTACACCATCCCTTGCAGAATGATGGGAAGTGTTAGTCATTATCTTCCTCATCCTCATCTTCCTCACCAATGGTTTTCAGCCTAGCCTCTCCCAAGAATGACAACTCCAAAGCACACAGGCCAGGACACAGCTCTTATAATGTGGTATCCTGACACCACTCGACCTAATGCCTATTCAAGAGGGGTTTCAGGCCTTTTCCTTATTTGTATTTCCTCCTCCTACTGACACTGGGGTGCCCTTCTCCCATAGGTTACTAGTCTATTTATATCAAGCTTATTAGCATATACATCAGTCAGTTACCATGGCATGTTTGTGGTCAGACATCTGCCGATGTTCCTAACTTCAAAATACCCCAAGCTGCTATAAAGTAGCATCTTGTGGTTACCTGTCAGCAGTTTAGTCCCTACAGCACTTTGGCTTGTGCTGTATTCTGATCTAGGGTTACTCCTGGTTAGCTACTCCTGTTAAGGCTTTTTGGGCAATGTGCTTCCATTAGTGTAGCTAAGCTATTGCCTCACAGGCCTTGAAGGTTGCAAGATCATTGTGCTACTGCCTTAACTTATACCAATGCCTCACCTACCCACTACCTACACCTGTAGACTACAAGGTCAATTTTTGTCAAGAATAAATTTTCCCCAGAAATAATGTGGTGGTGTTTTTTTTTCAAAATTAATTGCAGGTAGGTCAGTTAGTTCGTCTATTAATTCCCCCGCAAATCCGCTCAGTTCCGACTACTCCCACTTTCCCAGGCGCCCCAGACCTGCCTGTTCTAAAGAGCTGCTTTTGCAAGGTTGGCATTAATTCCTAATTGTCCAAACTTATTTTCTTTGTTTTTCTTGTTAAGGAGAGATTTCAAAGATCAGCCACTATTTCTGCTCATTAGCATCATCATTAATTTCATCAGCCCTGCAGTTTGTAAAAAAAAAACTACTCTTTTTTCTAGTATCTTCTCCTCAACATGTTTGTGAAAACCCTGCTTATTCCCCTCTATGTATTAACTCTTTCTGGGGTTTATTATTTGGTTGGAGGTGGGTGCCTTCTGGAGGTATTTTATGGTTTGGCAACCCTCATCCCTTCCCTACAGACCTCACCTGAGGATGGACAATCTAGTTTAGTCTTTTCCTCTCTTTTCAGTTTCCAGGACTTTTCACACTGTTCTATCTTAGGTTACCTCACTTTCTTGGCTTGTGTTCCTGTTTCTCCGAGTGTTTATAGTCCGCTTTGCCTTTGGGACTGATATAAATCCACTGACTTCCATGAAGTTGTGCCAGGGCTGAGTTTGGCTTACCGCGCTTCTACACATCTTCAAATCATCCTGTCTCCCTCTGTCCTGGTGAGGTGTATATCCTGTCATTGTACCATGTTCACATCGTTTCTGATCTGCCTTCTGAATCGCCATGAGCACCGTAGGACCGCTGAGTACCATGAACCTGCTCCTCGCTCGTGGAATTCAAGTGGCTGAACTGACATCTGCAGGCTGAAACTCATCTGCCTCAGTATCCTAATATTAGCTCTTCCCTGTATGGTGGCTCCTGGGTGACCTCTTCCTTGAGGGGAAGGCCTCAGTTTCTGGGCCATGATATTGTCATCTTTGTAGCTTTTCAGAACCTCTGATGATGCACGACTCACTGTTCCTTTTAATGCAACAGTTCCCATCTGTAAAGGGATAACAGCACTGTCCTGCCATGCAGGAATGTGTATGGACAAATCCATTAGAGATTGTGAGGCAATCAGTTACTATAGTTGTGATAAATGAAGAGGGGAGGAGAGAGCTCCCTTTTATGGACACCCAGACAGCCAGTTAGCTATAAAATCCCTCTTAGTAGCTGTTCTCTACTTACTTTACCTGTAAAGGGTTAAAGTCTCCCTGCAATGCATAGGTGAAAGGAACGGAGAAGTCACCTGACCAAAAGAGTCAGTGGGAAGGCTAGAATTTTCTAAAATTGGGGGAAAACTTCTCCTTTGTCAGTCTGTTGTTGTTCTCAGGGAGAGGGGACCAAGAAGAAATGTTCTAAGAAGCTTTCGGCCAGGTATGAAAAATCATCTGTATCATACCTAGAAACTACTCATTTAAAACCCCAGATATGTAAGTAGATCAGGAAATGTCAAGGAAAACGCCATTAGGTTTATCTCTTTTCATAGACTATTAGTCCAACCCACTGCTCAAAGCAGGACCAACACCAACTAAATCATCCCAGCCAAGACTTTGTCAAGCCATGTCTTAAAAACCTCTACAGATGGAGATTCCACCACCTCCCTAGGGAATCCATTCCAGTGCTTCACCACCCTCCCGGTGAAAAAGTTTTTCCTAATATCCAGACTAAACCTCCCCCACTGCAACTTGAGACCATTGCTCCTTGTTCTGTCATCTGCCACCACTGAGAACAGCCAAGATCTATCCTCTTTGGAACCCCCCTTCAGGTAATTGAAGGCTGCTATCAAATCCCCCCTCACTCTTGTCTTCTGTAGACTAAATAATCCCCATTCCCAGTTATGGCTTGAGGATTCCTCTGTGCTAACCCCAAATGCTTCTATTTTGCTTGTAAACTTTAAGATGGACCTCCAGAAAGTCATTCTTGATGTTTAATCCTTGTAGTTATTTTTAAATCTAGCAGTAGACTGAAATTCCAAATGTATTTTCTTTCTTTTTGTTTTTAATAAAATTTACCTTTTTTAAGGACAGGATTGGATTTTTTGTGTCCTAAGAGGTTTGTGTACATGTTGTTTAATTAGCTGGTGGCAACAGCTGATTTCCTTTGTTTTCTTTCTCAGTTCTTCCCTGAAGAGGGCGTCAAAGGGCTTGAGGGTACCCCACAAGAAGGAATTCCCAAGTATACCTTCCTGGGTTCTCAAGGGGTTTTTGCACTTGGGTGGTAGCAACATCTACCATTCAAGGTCAGAGAAAGCTGTAACCTTAGGAGTTTAATATCAGCCTGGAGTGGCCAGTATTAATTTTTTGAATCCTTGTGGCCCCGCAACTTCTGCACTCGACATGCCAGAGTGGGGAATCAGCCTTGACAATAGTAAAGGAGGCCTTGAGAGAGTGCACGAGAGAAAGGAAATGTCCCAACATAGGAGACTTCTCCCTTTCCACAAGTCTGCATGACGTCCAGCAGAAACCCAAGGTGGTTTCTTCCCTATATGATTGTCATTCCTTATTTATCCAGAGTTTATGCTCCCCACACTTCACTGTCACAATGTACGTCACTAGCATTCTGACACCCATATGGTCCATCTGCTCAGCTCACCTTCTCTTTCTGTCTCTTCTTCCTACACAGCCTGTAACCAGCTTCAGTGTGTGGACATCCCGGCGACGAGACTCATCCCACCAGAGTTCTGTTCTGCCCACTCCATCTTTCAGAAACATCGTCAATCCTTCTGGCTTATTTCCCATACTCCTTGCATTTGTTTATGGCAGAAACAGGTCCAAGGCTCAGTGTTTGCGGATGTTTGGATCCAGGACTTTGGTTCAGCCCATTATAGACATAAGGACATTTCTTTAGTTCAAATTTAGATTATTTGTTCATCTCTCCAGTTTGAGTTCAGGGCTTTCAGACTGCAGCACTCACTAGTCTATGGGCACTTCATATTTATAGTTTATCTTCTGTTGCGGAACATGGACAACCACATCTCCTGTGTTTCATGTCAGAAATACATGGCAGATTATGGGACCAAGTCTGAAAAATTCCCTTCCTTCATGGAAACCCACCTAAGTAATCCAGGCCCTTTGGAACCCGGGAATCTACTTAAGTGGAAAAACTTATCCCAGAAGAGTTCAGGAGAGTAATGGGATGCTAGTGAGACCAGCTGTGTACTGATCCAGTTAATCATCTCCCTGGTACTTTCATTCAGTTTGACTAGAGAACTGAATATGAACCTTGGCTGGGGTCCTGTGGCACAGCGAGTGATCTCAGGGTCAGTCACTGTCCTGTCTGTCTCAGAGCTCGTGTTACAGAATTAGGCAGGATCAGACCATTTAGAGGGCATGGATGCTACTGCTGGGGGAAATCCCAGTAGCTGAAGAAAGGAAGAATCTCCCTATGGCAGGTGATTCCAGAATGGGCCATCTTGGGAAATGCTGCCCCTTCGTATGGAACAGCTGGGCCTGCCCAGGTTCTGAGCTGGGAGACCAGCCCTGGGAATGAAGCCCAGTCTGGAAGTTCCTGCACCCATGTGGGAGGAAGGGCTGCCAGACCCCCAGAGGCAGCAGCATCTGCAGCTGCACCTCCTTCAGAGGCAGCAGCCATCTTGCCTCCTTGCCCCAGCCTCTTGGGAACAGGAAGCCTCCACCCTTCTACACTGTGGGCAGCTCCCCAAGGGGAAATGGGGGAAGTGACATTGTTTGAGACATTGAAAACCAGGCTGGTCAGAGCCCTAGGAAACATGTGGAAGGGAAGAACCCCACATCAGTCCCAGGAGACAGACTGGATGGTCTAACAGGCCCTTCCCAGCTCCGGGGTCTGGGGTCACCAAGATGGGGAAGGAGCCCCATCTACAGAGCTGATTGGACCATCCTAGTGGGAGTACCCAGGGGAGAGAAATGGATTAAAAACTAGTTGACAAGCCTCAAAATATAATGGTTAATGGGCAATCATCACCCAATGGAGGTGTTTCTGGTGGGGTCCTGCAGGGATCAGTTCTCAGCCCAGTGCTATTTGGTGTCTTTATCAAAGAACTGGACATAAATACAAAATCATTGCTAGTTAAAATTTGCATCTAAAACAAAGATTGACAGAGTGGTAAATAAAATGAGGATAGTCACTGATGCACAGTGATCTGGATCATACAGTATGTATGGCACAATCAGACAAAATATTTAGACTTGGCAGAATGTGTTTTTTTTTAAATCTTGACAGATGATGTTTGTTTTAAAGCTTTTTTATTATTTTATGAATTTAAATTTTCACAGCTGCGCAAAACTATGGGTTTTAATGTTTATTTTTGTTGATGTAAATTTTCAGTTGTGGGAAATGAAATGGGGTAGTTCAGAAAATGGAGGGGCAGACAACGACAGTAGATGCTGAGATTGAAAAAGTTAAAGCTCCATAACCGTGAAAGCACAAATTGACAACATCATATGTCAAAATATACAAAGTAAATAGCCCTAAATTAAACTCTAAGAAGTTCTTAGGCAAAGTAAGAAAAATGCTGCTTATCAATAAATTGCTGTTATTACCGATGAGTTTTTTTATTTTTGTCAGTTTCTGTGTGTTTGGTGAAATCAAAGTTTATCAACATTTACCGATAAAAATCCAATCCTTCGAAGCCAAAACATATTTTTATGATGCTAAAAATGAGGTCACCTGTCCAGGATGGGGGACTAGATCCTGGAAACCAGTGATTCTGAAAAGCATTTTGTAGTGACAGTGATAACCAATGGACCATGAACTTTCAGTGTGATCCTGTAGCTAAGAGTTTGGTGTTTACTGAGTGGATTAGCTAGTACGTTGCACTAGTGAGACCACAACTGGATACTGTGTCCAGTTGCGATGTCCACGTTTTCAAAAGGATGTTGAAAGATTGAAAAGGGTTCAGAAAAGAGCTAAGTATGATCTCAGAGGTCTAGAAAACAGAGACTAAAGGAGTTCAATCTATTTAGTTTAACAAAGAAAAGGTTAAGAGGTGATGGTTGATAAATCCCCACACAATGAGAAGGTTTCTGATAGTCGAGGGTGCTTTAATCTAGCAGACAAAGGCAGAACAAGATCTAATGGCTGGAAGTGGAAGTCAGTATAAGTCAGTCTGGAACTAAGTCACAGCTTTTTAACAGTGAGGGTAATTAACCATTGGAGCGGGTTACCCAGGAACCTGGTGAGTCTCCAGCACTTTCAGTCTTTACATTGAGATTGGATATCTTTAAAAAAGAACCTCTCTAGCTCAGTCACAGGATATGGGCTTGATGCAGGAATTCCTAGGTGAGATTCTTGTGGCCTGGGTGCTGCAGGAGGTCAGATGAAGTGATCATAATTGTCCCTTGTAGCCTTAAAATGTATGAAACCCTGCATTGCTGCAGGAGCCCCAGAATCCAAAGGGAAGGGATAAAGCTGGGCAAATAGGAGGGTTCTTGACACTGAAGGGCGTGGAATCTAAGGGCTAATGGCTTGCCCCTGTCCGCACTCTTTATCAGGCCTTTGGGAATGGGCTGAGAAACTGCTCCGTTGAAGAAGACCCAAGTGTTGCCTCCAGCAGAAGCAAGGCATGACCGCAAAGCCATTGAGAGCATCAGCATGCTCTTGGGCAGTGCCTGTCTGAGTGACTTCGCAAGGGGCAGAGCTCTGTCTACCGCCAGTTTAACAGACCAATGCTGTAGCCAAGGCGGACTGTTAGAGTTTGTCTCGGTTTTGTTCTCCTGGGTGGATTTAAGGAGGAGCTTGACGTACTCAATATCGGTCAGGAGTGAAAACACCACTCTGGGTGTAATATGGAAAACAATAAGGACACAAATGGCAGCCTAGCTCAGCGTGACTCATTGTGGGGAGGCAGAGCAGGATCTGGGCTCCCAGCCTGCTTGAGTATTTCCAAGCCAATGGAAGCTCGAAACAGCTGAGATCTGAGAGCCTGAGAAACAGCATCTGTGGAGGAGAGGCAGGGAGAGCTGCACTACATGGAGCAATGGAACACAACTCCCGCTTTCTCATATGCCAGTTAACCAGCCATCCAAGCCTCGAATCCAAAGCCAAAGCCATTCTGTGCCAATGCTTGCACTGAGGGTAAGTCTGCACCGGAGGCAGAGGAGTAATTTGCAGCTCAAGGAAACATATTTACTGTCTCACTGATCGAGCTAGCGCTCTAGAAATAGAAGTGTAGCCATAGTGGCACGAGCAGCAGGGGGAACTTGCTGCCCAAGTGTGATCCCATCTGAGACCTTAGGCATGTCCTTGGGGCAGCCAGCCTCACTGGCCATTCGCACTACCACGGCAGCACTTCTACTTTTAGCATGCTCTCAATCAGAGCTAGTGCGGGTCTGTAGCCAGCTCCAGCACAGACATGCCCCAAATCACCCTGCAACTTCGCACATAGCGACCCTACGGGAGGAGCCTTCTCCTGGCTGGTCGCAGTGGGGAGAGGGCTCTGCAGCTCCCACAGCTTGGAGTGTTTGTTACTATTTCAGGCCCTTAAAACCTGCCCAGTCAGAGCATGGGGCTCCCTCCACTCTTCACACAAACAGCAGCCAGGGCCAATAGCCAAACGCTCCCTCACTCCTACCCCGCTTAGCCAGAGAAATATGGCAGAACACACTGGCCTTGCCAGGTGACCCGCATACAGGGCCATTCATTCAGCTCATGGAAAACCAGCAAGGGAAATGCATTCCACAGTGGAGAATCCCCTGGAGAATTTCCCACCTCGGGCCCTATCCCCAAAAAGTTCCTTCCCCACCCTGCTGGAGAGCTTCATGCCTCCATCCCCTTCCCATTTAAATGCAGAGTTGGAGTTCCTCCACTTGTCCCCTGATGCACTGAGGGAGAGACAGGTGTCTGGGTAACAGAGATCCAGCCTAGTGAAGGCTTTGTAAGTTGGTGCATTCACGGCGAACGACACCAGTAAACACAATGGAAGCCAGCGCCAGTCACAGATCAGAGGCGTGATGGGAGCTAGAAGTGGTCCCTAACAAACAGGCAGCCACATTCCATGTCCGCGGAAGTTTAGGAATCGTTTTCAGGTACAGGCCCGGAAACTGGATAAGCCAACTAGGAAGATGTTCAGATGTTGCATCCAGTACCATGGCTGCATCTCCAATGCCGCCAACGCTGCCCTGTGCCCCGTCTGCAAGGAAAGGATGGAACGCATCGGGTCACTTGTTACTCCCCACATATTCCTCCGTTCTGCTCTGACCAGGGATGGCTCCAGACATTGTGTGTGGTTCCTCTCCTGCCCTACTGGCTAAGCAGTTGGAGTCTTTGCTTCCTCAGGCAGCGACACAGAGTCAAGCAGACAGTTGATGAAATGGCATTTCTATTTCTTTCAGCTCCCCATTCAGTCAGGGCAACTTCTCCTCCCTTCTCAGCCTGTCTCTCCCGCTTGCTGTATCAGCTGTGACAAACACACCTGGTGGCCTTTGAGAGCTGCCTGAAGCCCAGGATTCTGGGGCGGTATTGAAAGGTTTGGCCACTGGGGGCAGTGTCAGCTGGAGACTGGTCTCAGCCCCAGCCAGCCCAGAGATAGATACAAAGCTCCCTGCATGGCAAGCCCAGGACCCCTGGAGCTGCTTACTGCACTCCCTGCGAGGCCATTAGACGGGCTGTAGACTGCAGTTTGGGAGGCTTGGCTGCAGCCATGTGTCTGCAATAGGCTTTTATACTGTATTTGAGGATCTTTTTCTGTTTGTTTTCAATTTGAAAGCAAAGCCCTGGCTGCCAATTAAGGGAACTATGCCATTAGAAGCAGCTCTGCAGACATTAGGAGAGAACCGCTCTGGCAATTGATGTGCAAGGATTTTCTGAGTGTAACTTCATTGGCTGAGACTAAGAATACGGTAAGACTAAATTAACACAGGGGAAAGAGCCTGAACAGGAGCTGAGGGGCATACTAGCTCTCCACTACATGCAGTTTGGATCCAATTAGCTCTAATAACTGTTCCTGTTTCCCATGTCCAACATTGTGGAATGCCTCTGGAGCAAACCGCACTCCTGCTGGCTGCTTGCAGCACGCTCTGTCTGCTAAAAGTTCATCTCTCGCAGGTCACTGATTCAGAACGATCTGGATCACTTGGCAAACTGCATGCAAGCAAACAATAGGCATTTTGATATGGCTAGATGTAAACGTATATGTCTCTGAACAAAGAAGGAAGGCCTTATTTACAGAATGGGGGACTCTATCCTAGGAAGCAGTGATTCTGAAAAAGATATTGGGGTCATGATGAAAAATCAGCTGAACATGAGCTCCCAGTGTGATGCTATGGCCAAAAAGGCTTATGCAGTCCTGCCATGCATCAACAGGGGAATCTTAAGTAGGAGTAGAGAGGTTATTTTACCTCTGTATTTGTTCTGGTGTCCAAAGGATTTTGATAAATTGGAGAGAGTTCAGAGAAGAACAATGGGAATGGTTAAAAGATTATAAAACCTGCCTTATAGTGATAGACTCAAGGAGCTCAATCTGTTTACTTAACAAAGAGAAGGTTAATGGGTGACTTGATGACAATCTATGAGTACCTACATGGTGAACAAATATTTAATAATGGGATCTTCAGTCTAGCAGAGAAAGATTGAACATGATCCAATGGCTGGAAGATGAAGCTAGACAAATTCGGACTGGAAATGAGGTATACATTTTTGAACAATGAGAGTAATTAACTAGTGGAACAATGTTGCAAGGGTCGTGGTGGATTTTCCATCACTGACAATTTTTAAATCAAGCTCCTTTTTCTGAAAGATCTGCTCTAGGAATTATTCTGGGGAGGTTCTCTGGCCTGTGTTATAAAGGAGGCCAGATAATAATGGTCCCTTCTGGTCCTAAAATTATGAATCTTCATACAGATAAAGCCCCCTCAAGATGAAAGGACGGAACAATAAATTATATTTTTCACACACACACACACACGCACACACACACACCTCTGTGTGGCTCAAAAGCTTGTCTCTCTCACCAACAAAAGTTGGTCCAATAAAAGATATTACTTCACCTACCTTGTGTTACAAAAACAAAAAGGACAGACAAAAGAATTCTTAGGTTCGAAATGATAGTCTAGTTGAGGCCAACGTGAGAATGCTACTGTCATGTAGTTTGTGGTAGCTCATGATCATGGAGTGTCTAACTTGGGGCAGACACCCCAAGCTGGTGGTATGTTCAATAATTAGATTTCACCAAGCCAGTAACACATGTGAATTCCTAGATCACTGTAACAGTCCCATCATGTAGCCACACACAGTCCCCTTCCACTCTTCAATTTATCTTGCCATCCAGACAAAACTGGACCAAAAATCACAAATATTCCAGGATATTCCCAGTCCCAAGAGAGGAGTCACTCACCCAAGTCAAGTTGCATTCTAGATCTCCTATCAAAGACAACGCTGGTAGCCAATTCTATAGTAAACAAACTGAAGGTTTATTAGCTAAGAAAGGGAAAAGAGTTATTGAGAGGTTAAAGCAGGTAAAATATATGCACAGGTGAGTCACAGTCTATAATTCCAAATAGTGGCAATAGAAATAAACTCCCAGCACTAATGAATCTGGACGTTGGTCCCTATTTCCTCCAGCACTGGCTCCCTCCCATGGTGCAGATGCATCAGGGGAACAATGGCAGATTAATGTGCTCCTATGACCCTGCCTATTGGTGGACGCATCTAAAATCAAACCTCGGTGCCAAGGCACAATTGTGTGCCGTCCAGACTGTGTGATTCACCAGTCATACTCAGCATCCACAGAGCAGTGAGAGCTGCCCTCTTGCTGAACAGCAAAGAAGCCATCTCAAGTCAGCTACAATGGCATCACAATCACAGTGCACTTGATTCCTTGTACGCTCCTCTGATCATGTGAGTGTGTACAAGAAAGCAGAAGTACAGAATGACAGGGATATGCAAACACACAATCATAGTCACGTGGGGTGGAAGGGGTCTCATCTGGTCCATCTGCCCTGTGCAGCGGCAGGACCCAATAAACCGGCACTATCCCTAAGAGATGTTTCTCCAACCTGTTCTTAAACACCTCCAGTGATGGGGGTTCCACAGCCTCCGTAGGTTACCTGCTTCCTAACATCTAACCTAAATCTCGCACGCTTCAAACTAAGCAGAGTCCTTTTTTTCCTACCTGTGGTGGACACAGTGAACAACTGATCATCGGCCTTCTTGTAACAATCTTTTATGTATTTGAAGACAGTTTTCAGGTCCTCCTCATCCTTCTCCTCTTCTTAAGACAAAACATGCCTCATTCATTCAACTCTTTCTCATAGGTCATGTTTTCTAATCCTCTTATTATTTTTTGTTGCTCTCCTCTAGACTCTCGCTAATTTGTCCACATCATTCCTAAATGTGCTGCTCCAAACTGTGCACCATACTCCAGCTGAGGCCACATCAATGCTGAGCAGAGCAGAAGAATTACCTCCCATGTCTTATATTGACAGTACTGTTAATACACCTGAGAATAATATTAGCTTTCTCCCCCCTCCCCCCAAAAAAACCCTGCCTATGCCTGTTGGTCCTCACAGAATCCAGTTTGACCCGGTATATGGGCACCTCTTTGGGGGTTGAGGGGGACTTCTAAAGCAGATGCCAAAGAAATGCCACCACAATGGCTACACAATTGCATTTTAATACAATGGAACCCAAAGGTGTTAACCTTAATTCTGTAAGGTTTCACTTAATTGGGTAAAGTTTACCTAAAGTTTGTCCAGAATATTACAGGATATTGTCAATCTGTCACACATGACTTCTCTGAGATAATCAAGTTGCAGTGGGAGAGGTTTAGGTTGGATATTAGGAAAAACTTTTTCACTAGGAGGGTGGTGAAGCACTGGAATGGTTTCCCTAGGGAGGTGGTGGAATCTCCTTCCTTAGAGGTTTTTAAGGTCAGGCTTGACAAAGCCCTGGCTGGGATGATTTAGTTGGGGATTGGTCCTGCTTTGAGCAGGGGGTTGGACTAGATACCTCCTGAGGTCCCTGCCAACCCTGATATTCTATGATTCTATGAATCACTAATGGTTTAGAGATTACGTTGGCTAGTTCCTCAAATACTCTAGGGTGAATCTATCAGGCCTTACCGACTTAAGTACATCTAACTTATCTAAGTAATCTGTTCTTTCCCTATTCTAGCCCAAGATCCTTCCCCCTGGGTGTTAATATAATTGTGTTAAGCATAACGAACACTGAAGCAAAAAAGGAATTAAACACTTCAGTCTTCCAGTCATCTGCTATTTGCTCTCCTTCCCCAACTAGTAAGAGACCTGCACCTTCCTTCATCTTTCTCTTACATCTAATGCAGTTATAGAACCTCTTATTGATTTTATGTCACATTGTCTTTTATATTGAATGGCAGCACTTCAAGGAGACTTCGGGACGGAAGGTTACCACCTGCCCCATTAGCTAGTGTGGATTTCCATAGCTCAGAAACCATCCAAACGTCCGTTCTGCAATTCTTGTGTAAAAACAGCCACAAAATAAACCCTAATTCAACTATATAAAAAAGTGTGTTTCTTTAGCAGGGGCAACAACCTTATCCCACGGAGCAATATACCCAGGTCTTGCGCGCTCTCTGCGATGATGCCTCCTTCCCCCACAAGGGGCCTCCGGTGTCAAATGTTTTTTTTTTTAATTCAATCTTATTGATTTGTTGCTGCTTCATATAACCGGACAATTCTGCTGCTTTGTACCATGTGTTCCCAGCACAGCACTCTTCATAGTTAAGACTGCACTGCAGAGTTCATCCCAATCCCCTGATCTCAGCCACTTGAGCCTTTCTCAAATGTTCCTGTTTGGGGACGAAACATCTGATTCTTGATCTCAGCTTGAAGGTGGGTTAGCAAAAATGGTTTAACTGGTTGTGAGGGAGTGAAAAAGGACAACTTCTCTAGGAAAAAAAATTGTTTGTGATCTTTTTGGGCCAGTTTTGCAGCCAAAAATGTCTGGAGAGAAAGGCCGATATGTTCTTGGAGTTAGTTTGCTGAAGTGTCATGGTGAAGTTCGCTCCAATCTCATGGCATTCTTCACAGAATCATAGAAAGTTAAGGCTGGAAGGGACCTCGAGAGGTCATCTAGCCCAGCTTCCTGCACTGATACAGGACCACGTAAACCTAGACCATCCCTGACAGGTGTTTGTCTAACCTGTTCTTAAAAGCCTCCAGTGGCGGGGATTCTACAACCGCACTTGGAAGCCTATTCCAGAGCTTAACTATCTTTATAGTTACAAAGTTTTTCCTAACATTTTCTTTGCTGTGGATTAAGCCAATTACTTCTTGTCCTAACTTCAGAGGATGTGGAGAACAATTGATCAGAGTACTCTATTTTGAGCAACCCTTAATATATTTAAAGACTGTTATCAGGTCCTATCCCCCTCAGTGTTCTTTCTCAAAACTAAACATCTCCAGTTTTTCATAGAATCATAGAATATCAGGGTTGGCAGGGACCTCAGGAGGTATCTAGTCCAACCCCTGCTCAAAGTAAGACCAATCCCCAACTAAATCATCCCAGCCAGGGCTTTGTCAAGCCAGGCCTTAAAGAAACCTCTAAGGATAGCAATTCTACCACCTCCCTAGGTAACCCATTCCAGTGCTTCACCACTCTCCTAGTGAAACAGATGTGAGGATATAGATATTCAGGCCTGTCTATAAAGGCTTATACTTTAAGAATGTAGGTATGTGTTTATTATTGAGCTAGTTATAGAGGTATAAAAGAAAGAATCAAAATCACTCTCTCTGTGTAAGGGCCTTTTTTTACTGTGACAGTCTGAGGCCCTGTTCTTAAGATACAGTGGCAGCCATAAGCTGGGAAGTGTATGGTCACGTCCTTACATTTCAAACTAGTCACATTGAATAAGGCAATCTAGGGCTGTTAGAAAGGGGATCCGATCTATCACCTTCAGATAAAAGGGAGAGCCTAGAAGTTGTAAAAGGAAATTTAATTTGATAGTTTTCTGTTTGGTAAGAACTCACTTAGCAATAGACATAGCTGGGAAACCCTTATGTCTTTATAGATGTTGTTGTGAAATCCTCACTTCTGTGTTGTTTCATCATTACTGTATAGTTCCCACTTTGATATTGTTTATTGGCTAAGTCTATCTGGTTTTCTGATTGTTTCTGTCTGATGTATAATTAATTTTGCTGGGTGTAAACAAATTAAGGTGGTGGGATATAATTGGTTAGCTAATCAGGAGAATGATTGGTTAAGGTATAGCTAAGATTACTACGATATAAATTAGGGGCAAACAGGAAGTAAATTGGGATTTGAAAATAAGGAAAAAG
The DNA here is from genome assembly GCF_003597395.2 of Chelonoidis abingdonii. Classification (NCBI taxonomy): domain Eukaryota; kingdom Metazoa; phylum Chordata; order Testudines; family Testudinidae; genus Chelonoidis; species Chelonoidis abingdonii. The sequence goes on along the minus strand of NC_133790.1, from coordinate 28,236,340 downwards.
GAACTTGGATTTAAGCTTGCTGGAAGTCCACCCCCTAAACATACAATTGTTTGCACCTTCGGACTTCAGGTATTGTTGCTCTCTGTTCATGTGAGAAGGACCAGGGAAGTGAGAGGGTGAAGGAATAAGCTCTCTAACAACAGTGTTTCCTAATATCTAACCTAGACCTCTCCCATTGCAACTTGAGACCGTTGTTCCTTGTTCTGTCATCTGTCACCATGGAGAACAGCCGAGCTCCATCCTCTTTGGAACCCCCTTTCAGGTAGTTGAAGGCTGCTATCAAATCCCCCCTCATTCTTCTCTTCTGTAGACTAAACAATCCCAGTTCCCTCAGCCTCTCCTTGTAAGTCATGTGCGCCAGCCTCCTAATCATTTCATTGCCCTCTGCTGGACCTTTCCAATTTACCCACATCTTTTTTGTAGCGGGGGGGGCCAAAACTGGACACAATACTCCCAGTGTTGAATAGAGGGAATAATCACTTCCCTTGATTTGTGGCAATGCTCCTACTTATACAGCCCGAAATGCCATTAGCCTTCTTGGCAACAAGGGCACACTGCTGACTCATATCCAGTTCTCATCCACTGTATCCCAGGTCCTTTTCTGCAGAACTGCCGCTTAGCCAGTTAACCACAAAGGACAAGTTTTTCTAAACACTGATAATTTTTGTTGCTCTCTTCCAGGCTCTCTCCAGTTTCTCCACATCTTTCATTAAGTCTGGCACCAGAATTGGACACAATACTCCAGCTGAGGCCTCTTAAGTGCCAAGCCAAGCAGGATGATTATCTCCTATGTTTACATAAGACACTCCGGTTACTACATCCAGCAATGATATTAGCCTTTTTCACAACATCACATCACTTACTCATTCAATTTGTGATTCACCATAACCCAGATCCTTTTGAGCAGTACGACCACCTAGCCAGTTGTTCCCCAGTTTGTGCCTGGTGCATTCGATTTTTCCATCCTAATACTGTTGAACTCATCTTTATTGATTTTCACCTAGCTGATTTCAGAACAATTCTCCAATTTATCAAGTCAATTAAAATTCTAAACCTGTCCTCCAAAGGCTTGCAACCATCCGCTTGGAGTCATTTGCAAATTTTATAAGCTTATTCTCCACTACCATTGTCCAAGCCCCAATAAATATGAATAGTACCAGACTCAGGACTGACCTCTGTGGCATGCAATAGATCCCCCATACCAGTTTGACAGTACCATTATACACTTGAGTATGGTCTTTCTACTGGTTTTGCACTCATCTTATAATAATTTCATCTAGACAACAGATCCTTTATATGTTTATGAGAATGTCACTTGAGCTGTGTCAAAAGCCTTACTAAAATCAGTAAATCACATTTACTTCTTCCTCCCAATTAGACTAGGTCAGTAACCCAGTCACGGATGGAAATTAGGTTGGTTTGCATAATTTTGTTCCTGATAAATCCATATTACTATTCCTCATTATCTATCCTCTAAGGTAATAACTGATTGTTCCAGTATCTTTCCACGATTGGTCTATAATTCCTGGGTCCTCTTGTTTCTCACTTTTCATAGAATTCACCGTGGAAGGGATCTCAGGAGGTCATCTCATCAACCCCCTGCTCAAAGCAGGACCAATCCCCAATCAAATCATCCAGCTAGGACTTTGTCAAGCCTGACCTTTAAAAACTTCTTTAAAAAGAAGGAGATTCCAACAAGTCCCTACGTTAACGCATTCCAGTGCTTCACACCCTCCCAGTGAAAAAGTTTTTCCTCAATATCCATCCTAAACCTCCCACCTGCAACTTGAGACCATTACTTCTTGTTCTGTTCATCTGGTACCATGAGAACGTCTAGCTCCATCCTCTTTTGAACCCCCCTTTCTGTAGTTGAAAGCAGCTATCAAATGCCCCCTCATTCTTCTCTCAGCAGACTAAATAATCCCAGTTCCTCAGCCTCTCCTCGTAATGTACTCCAGCTGCCCTAATCATTTTTATGCCCTCTGCTGGACTTTTCCACAATTTTGTACACATCCTTCTTGTAGTGTGGGGGCCTCAAACTGGACACAGTACTCCAGATGAGGTCCACTGATGTTGACTAGATGGAATGATCACTCCTTCTCTAGTCTCTGGGATCTCACCCCCTTTATGAATTCTCGAAATAATCACTAATTGATCTGTGATTACTCAGCTAGTTCCTGAAGATGAATTTCATCAGGCCCTGATAACTTTGAGCATCCAACTTCTCTAAATGTTCATTAACTTGTTCTTCCCTATTTTGTTGCCTTCCTTCCCGCTTATTGTCAAATTAATTGGGTTACGTATCAGGTCAAGTTAGCAAAGAGTTTTTAGTGAAGACTGAAGCAAAATAAGCTGAGCCATCTGTTATGTCTATGTGATGTTTTTCCGCTTAGCGGAAGACCAACACTTTCCTTCATCTTCTCCTGTTCACACTGTTTTTATAGAAACATCTTCATATTGTCTTTTTATATCCCTTGCTAGGTGTAACTAATTTTTGTGCTTTAGCCTTTCTGATTCTGTCCCTACAGGCTTGTTGGTTTTGTATTATCCTTTGCAATTTGTCACGTTGTTGAGACCATACCGGACATTGTGCAGTCGTTGATGTTTGCTGAGCTCATACTGTGTGCATGTAGGGACAGCAGCAGTGCACTGGCTGCAAAACTAACTCCATGGCTCCACATGGGTGCAGAGCTCCAGTCACACTGAGCTCAGGAAATAACCAGGGCGCCTGAGTAATCTACAGGGACATATCCAAACTGGTCAGGAATCCTGTAGCCTGGTAAAAGGAATAATCCTCTTGCATCCTTAGGAATGTGGATTTATTTTTTTAAAAAAGGCATGCTATAGTTCAAAAAGAAATTTCAGGGTTGTTCTGTGTCTGTGCGTATACAGAGGTCAGACTATGTGTCATAGTGGTCCCTTCTGGTGTTGAATCAGATGAATATTGTATTCAGGTTGCCTGTGAAACCTTAATTCGGCCCTCTTGGGTTGTATGCATTATGATACTGTCTTCAGTTGCACGATCATGTGCTATTTTTTTCCACAGAACCCTGACTCATTCATTCATACAGAATGGATGAGGCTCACTGAATGAGCAGCTAACATACACTACATAACTCTGATAACTCAGAAGAAAATGTCTTGAATACTCATGGTCAATCTCCTAACAGACAAAGCACAAGGTAGGGTATTATTTGATGGCTGCTACAGGCCACCAAATCACACTAGGAAGGATGACACTTCTTTATGCACCTAGCTGTAAGGTACAGTGGGGAATGTGTGCCAGTGGAGGATTCCAGTTTGAGCAACATATGCTGGAAGTCACATGCTGGAAGTACTAAAACATCACTGCTTTTCTAAACATTAAGATGACAATCTCCTAACTCAAAAGTGTGGCAACATACACAGGGGAATCTGTAATAGACTTTGTCCTTACTGATAAAGAGGAAATGATCACAGAGCACCTTGCTAAATGCCCCAAAACCCACAATCCTACAGTTGAGGAAGAATCCATGCTGGTTAAAAAACAATCTAGTTTTAGAGGAGAGGTGGAAGACCTCTGTAAAAAAAAAGACAACAAATGGAAGAAAGGGAAAAGGAAAGTTGACAGTAATGAATTAAATCAGAAGTTAAGAATTGTAGAAAATGATAAGGGAAGCCAGGGAGACAGGGACATCTACGGCCTGCAGAGTTAATGACAAAAAGAGCAGTTTTAAAATATATTAGGAACAAAAAGAATCCTGACAATGGTATCTGGTTCATTACTAGATGAAATGATAGAATATGAATAATAAACAGAAAAGACAGAAGTGTTCAATAAATATTTCTGTTCTGTATCTGGGGAGAAACATGACAAGGCGGCTCCAGGACCCAGCGTGCCAAGCGCGTGCTTGGGGGGCATGCTGCGGGGGGCGCTCTGCTGGTCGCCAGGAGGGCGGCAGGCGGCTCTGGTGGAGCTCCCACAGGTGTGCCTGTGGAGGGTCGCTGGGTCCGCGGCTCCGGTGGAGCATCCGCAGGAACGCCTGAGGGCGTCCACCGAGCCACAGGACCGGCAAGCGGCAGAGCGCCCCCGCGGCATGCCACTGTGCTTGGGGTGGCGAAATGGCTAAGCTGGCCCTGGAAACAGATGATATAATTTCACCAGGTAGCAGAGAATCTAGTAGTTGGATGTGGTGGTTGCTCAGCGTTGCCAGACTTGAGTCCCTCTGTGGATCCAACACTAAGTGACTTGCCACACTGGACATATGAAGCGATATGGGAACTCTGATCTTCTGTGTCCCAGCCCTACCTCCTTGACTGTTCATTTTTCATCAGCGGATCCCTGCCTCATTCACCGCCATCCAGCTTCTACTGTGAATGAGGCAGAATGTGCTCCATACCTCAGACCAATTCACGCACAGCCATGCCTCATTCATGATCCAAGCTGGTCATGCAGGAAACTACCATGCAGTTATGTCCTTTAGGTTGTAAGCTCTGCAGAGCAAGACTGTCTCTGTACATGTTTGTGCAGTGCCTAGCACAATGGCACTAGCGGCCAAGACACTGCCCTAGTACAAATCAAGAAAGAATGTTTGCCCCCTGATGAGCAGTAGCAGATTTCTGGGACCTTGCAGGAGAAACCAGAGTCCAGGTATAGTCTTAGAATAACTGGTTATCTACAGTACTGGACAATGGCACTCAAGTATCACACAAGGCAATCCCTTCTGCCAGGGAACTCAGCCCAGACGCCCAGATCCTAGGGAGTAAACTCTGCCTCCAGAAATGACTCCTGTCAGAGGCCAAGGCAGAGAGCAAACTCTCCTGCTCACAGCGCGGCACCTTCTCCAGAAGTTGCCTCTGCACAGACCCAAACCAGCACAACACGTCTCCCTAGAATGACATTTGCCCACTCTAGGAACTCGTGTAACAGTGATTCCTGCTGACACCCACCACATCAATTATAGCGTCACTACCTGAAAGCCCACGCTGCGTGCATGTAATTCATAAAAGCCATGTGTGTAAAAGGAGACCAAATGACTGAAAACTTCCAGATTGGGACAGTAACAGAGCACGATCCCAGTGAAGACTGAGCCTCGTGGGTATCTGAACAAAGAGCGCCGCTTAACCTGCCAGTAGCTGCTTTCGTTGCTTCAGATTACTCAGCAGACGTTCTGCATTTCAGAGTGACACACAGAATGAAATTCCTGAAATCCTGTTATGTAGATTAAACAGTACATGGTAACACACGTGCTCATGGGGCCAGAGCAGAGATGACCTGGACAAACTTACATTTGTCATTTACTAATTTCTGAGTGCATGACTTGCAACTGTTGAGATGCCCGTTGCATAGAATGGCATGCGGTTTTCTGTATTGAATTCTCCATTGCCCTCTGCTGGACCTTTCCAATTTACCCACATCTTTCTGTAGCGGGGGGGGCAAAACTGGACACAATACTCCCAGTGTTGAATAGAGGGAATAATCACTTCCCTTGATTTGCTGGCAATGCTCTACTTATACAGCCCGAAATGCATTAGCCTTCTTGGCAACAAGGGCACACTGCTGACTCATATCCAGTTTCTCATCCACTGTATCCCAGGTCCTTTTCTGCAGAACTGCCGCTTAGCCAGTTAACCACAAAGGACAAGTTTTTCTAAACACTGATAATTTTTGTTGCTCTCTTCCAGGCTCTCTCCAGTTTCTCCACATACTTTCATTAAGTCTGGCACCCAGAATTGGACACAATACTCCAGCTTGAGGCCTCTCTAAGTGCCAAGCCCAAGCAGGATGATTATCTCCTATGTTTACATAAGACACTCCGGTTACTACATCCAGCAATGATATTAGCCTTTTTCACAACATCACATCACTTACTCATTCAATTTGTGATTCACCATAACCCAGATCCATTTTGAGCAGTACACCACTAGCCAGTTGTTCCCCAGTTTGTGCCTGGTGCATTCGATTTTCCAATCCTAATACTGTTGAACTCATCTTTATTGATTTCACCTAGCTGATTTCAGAACAATTCTCCAATTTATCAAGTCAATTAAAATTCTAAACCTGTCCTCCAAAGCTTGCAACCATCCGCTTGGAGTCATTTGCAAAGGTTTTAAAGCTTATTCTCCACTCCATGTCCAAGGCCACAATAATATGAATTAGTACCAGACTCAGGACTGACTCTGTGGCATGCCATAGATCCCCATTACCTATTATAGACAGTACCCATTATACACTTTGAGTATGGATCTTCTACTGGTTTGCACTCATCTTATAATAATTCATCTAGACAACAGATCACTTTTATTATGGAATTCACTGAGCCTGTGTCAAAAGCCTTACATAAAATCATAAAGTCACATGTACATCTTCCTCCCAATAGACTAGGTCAGTAACGCACCGTCACGGATGGAAATAGGTTGGTTGTGCATAATTTTGTTCCTGATAAATCCATATACTATTCTCTTATTATCTAGGCTTACTGATGTTCCAGTATCTTTCACAGATTGGTCTAAATTCGCTGGTCCTCTTGTTCTCACTTTATAGAATTCACCGTTGAGGGATCTCAGAGGTCATACTCATCAACCCCTGCTCAAGCAGGACCATCCCAATCAAATCATCCCAGTTAGGACTTTGTCAGGCCTGACCTTTAAAAACTTCTTTAAAAAGAAGGAGATTCCAACAAGTCCCTACGTTAAGCGACATTCCATTGCTGTTCCAACACACCCTCCCAGTGAAAAAGTTTTCCTAACTATCCATTCCTAAACCCCCCATGCAACTTGAGACGCATTACTCTTGTCGTATCTGTACCATGAGACGGTTCAGCTCCATCCTCTTTTGAAACCCTCCCTTTCAGATAGTGAAAGCAGCTATTCAAATGCCCCCTTCATTCTCTCTCAGAGCAGACTAAATCCAGTTCCCCTACGTTCCGTAATGACTCCAGCCCCTAATCATTTTTTGCTCATGCGGATTTTCACATTTTTCCATCCTCTATGTAGTGGGGCCTCAAAACTGGACACAGTACTCCAGATGAGGTCCCACTGTGTTGACTAGAGAGGAAATGATCACTCCTTCTCTAGTCCTCTGGGATCTCACCCTCCTTTATGAATTCTCACGAAAAATAATCACTAATTGATTCTGTGATTACTCAGTAGTTCCTCGAAGCAATGAATTTCATCAGCCCTGAATTTGAGATCCAACTTCTCTAAAGTCATTAACTTGTTCTTCCCTATTTTTGTTGCTTCCTTCCCGCTATTTCAATTAATTGGTTACGTATCAGGTCAAAGTTAGCAGATTTGTGACGGTGAAGCAAATAAGCGATGATCTGTTGTGGATGTGATGTTTTTTCGCTTAGCGGAAGACCACACACTTTCCTTCATCTCTCCTGTTCACCACTGTTTTTTAGATAGAAACTCTTCATATTGTTCTTTTATACTCCCTTGCTAGGTGTAAACTAATTTTTGTGCTTTACCTTCTGATTCTGTCCCCTACAGGCTTTGGTTTTTGATTATCCTTTGCAATTTGCACGTGAGACCATACCGGACATTGTGCAGTCGTTGATGTTTGCTAAGGCTCATACTGTGTGCATTTGATAGGGACAGCAGCAGTGCACTGGCCTCAAACTAACTCATGGCTCCATGGGGCAGAGCTCCAGTCACACTGAGCCTGCAGGAATAACCGGGAGGCCTGAGTAATCTACAGGGACATATTCCAAACTGGTCAGGAATCCTGATAGCCTGGTAAAGGAATAATCCCTTGCATCCTTAGGAATGTGGATTGTATTTTTTTAAAAAGGCATGCCCTATAGTTCAAAAAGAAAATTTCAGGGTTGTTCTGTGGTCAGCTGCGTATAGCAGAGGTCAGACTATTGGTGAATCATAGTGGTCCCTCTGGTTGTTGGAATCAGATGAATATTGTATTCAGGTGCTGGGATGAACCTTAATTGGCCTCTTGGGTGTATGCTTATGATACTGTCTTCAGTTGCACGATCATGTGCTATTTTTTTCCACAGAACCCCCTGACTCAATTCATTCATAACAGGAATGGATGAGGCTCACTGATATGAGCAGTCACATACACTACATAACATCTGATAACTCAGAAGAAAATGTCTTGAATACTCATGGGTCAATCTCCTAACAGACAAAGCACAAGGTAGGGTATTATTTGATGGCTGCTACAGGCCACCAAATCACACTAGGAAGGATGACCTTCTTTATGCACCTACTGGTAAGGTACAGTCGGGGGAAATGATTGTTGCCAGTGAAGGATTCCAGTTTTGAGCAAATATGCTGAAGTCTACATGCTGGAAGTAGCTAAACTCATTGCTTTTCTAAAGCATTAAGATGACAATCTCCTAACTCACAAAGTGTGGCAACATACACAGGGGAATCTGTAATAGACTTTTGTCCTTACTGATATAAGAGGAAATGATTCAACAGAGCACCTGCTAAATGCCCCCAAACCCCACAATCTACAGTTGAAGGAAGAGATCCATGCTGGTAAAAACAATCTAGTTTTAGAGGAGAGGTGGAAACCTCTGTAAAAAAAAGACAACACAAATGGAAGAAAGGGAAAGGAAAGTTGACAGTAATGAATTAAATCAGAAGTTAAGAATTGTTAGAAAATGATAAGGGAAGCCAGGGAGACAGGGACATCTACGGCCTGCAGAGTTAATGACACAAGAAAGCAGTTTGTTAAAATAATTAGGAACAAAAAGATCCTGACAATGGTACTAGGTTCATTACTAGATGAAATAGATAAGAATTTGAATAATAAACAGAAAAAGACAGAAGTGTTCAATAAATATTTCTGTTCTGTATCTGGGGTAAAACAACAAGGCGGCTCCAGGATCCGCAGCGTGCCTAAGCGCGTGCTGGGTCGGGCATGCTGCGGGGGGCCCTCTGCTGGTCGCCGCGAGGGCGGCAGGCGGCTCTGGTGACTCCCACAAGGTGTGCCTGTGGAGGGTCCGCTGGTCCCGCGGCTCTCGCGTGGAGGCATCCGCAGGAACGCCTGGAGGGCGTCCACCGAGCCACAGGCCGGCAAGCGGCCGAAGCGACCCCGCGGTCATGCCACTGTGCTTGGGGGTGCGAATGGCTAAGGCTGGGCCCTGGAAACAGATGATATAATTTCACCAAGGAGAGAGATCAGTAGTTGATGTGGTTGTTGCCTCACGTCCTTTGCCAGACTTTGAGTCCTTGTGATCCAACACTAAGTGATGCACACTGGACATATGAAGCAGATATGGGAACTCTGATTCTTCTGTGCCCAGCCCTACCAGTCCTTGACTGTTCTTATTTTTCATCAGCGGATCCCTGCCTCATTCACCGCTCATCCAGCTTCTACTGTGAATGAGCAGAATGCTCCATACCTTCAGACCAATTCACGCCAACAAGCCATGCCTCATTCTATGACCAGCTGGTCATTGCAGGAAACTACCATGCAGTTATGTCCTTTAGGTTGTAAGGCTCTGCGAGCAAGAACTGCTCTCTTACATGTTTGTGCAGTGCCTAGCAACAATTGGCCACTAGCGGGCCAAGACGACGACCCTAGTACAAATCAAGGAAAGAATGTTTGCCCCCTGATAGCAGCAGTAAGCAGATTTCTGGGACCTTGCAGGAGAAACCAGAGATCGCAGGTATAGTCTTAGAAAACTGGTTTTTATCTACAGTCTGGACAAGTGGCACTCAAGTATCAACACAAGGCAATCCCTTCTCCAGGAACTCAGCCCAGACGCCCAGATCCTAAGGGAGTAACTCTGCCTCCAGAAATGACTCCTGTCAGAGGCCAGGCAGAGAGCAAATCTCCTGCTCACAGTAGCGCGGCATCCTTCTCCAGAAGTTGCCTCTGCACAGGCCAAACCAGCAACAACACGTCTCCCTAGAATGACATTTGTCCCACTCTAGGACTCGTTAACAGGATTCCGCTGACACCCACACATCAATATATAGCGGTCACTACCTGGGAAAGCCCACGCTGCGTGAATGTAATTCATAAAAGCCATGTGTGTAAAAGGAACCAACATAGACTGAAAACTTCCAGATTGGAAGTAACAGAGCACGATCCCAGTGAAGACTTGAGCCTCGTGGGTATCTGACAAGGAGGCGCGCTTAACCTTGCCAGTAGCTGCTTTCGTTGCTTCAGATTAGTCAGCAGACGTTCTGCACTTTCAGCAGTGACACACAGAATGAAATTCCTGAAATCCTGTTATGTAGATTAAAAACAGTACATTGGTAACACACTTGCTCATGGGGCCAAGAGCAGAGATGACCTGGGACAAAACTTAATTTGTCATTTACTAATTTCTGAGTGCATGACTTTTGCAACTGTGAGTATGCCCGTTGCATAGTAATGGCATGCGGTTTTCTGTATTGAATTCTAACCTAGACCTCCCCCATTGCAACTTGAGACCGTTGTTCCTTGTTCTGTCATCTGTCACCATGGAGAACAGCCGAGCTCCATCCTCTTTGGAACCCCCTTTCAGGTAGTTGAAGGCTGCTATCAAATCCCCCCTCATTCTTCTCTTCTGTAGACTAAACAATCCCAGTTCCCTCAGCCTCTCCTTGTAAGTCATGTGCGCCAGCCTCCTAATCATTTCCATTGCCCTCTGCTGGACTCTTTCCAATTTACCCACATCCTTTCTGTAGTGGGGGGGCCAAAACTGGACACAATACTCCCAGTGTTGAATAGAGGGGAATAATCACTTCCCTTGATTTGCTGGCAATGCTCCTACTTATACAGCCCGAAATGCCATTAGCCTTCTTGGCAACAAGGGCACACTGCTGACTCATATCCAGCTTCTCATCCACTGTAATCCCCAGGTCCTTTTCTGCAGAACTGCCGCTTAGCCAGTTAACCACAAAGGACAAGTTTTCTAAACACTGATAATTTTTGTTGCTCTCTTCCAGGCTCTCTCCAGTTTCTCCACATCTTTCATTAAGTCTGGCACCCAGAATTGGACACAATACTCCAGCTGAGGCCTCTTAAGTGCCAAGCCAAGCAGGATGATTATCTCCTATGTTTTACATAAGACACTCCGGTTACTACATCCAGCAATGATATTAGCCTTTTTCACAACCACATCACATCACTTACTCATTCAATTTGTGATTCACCATAACCCCCAGATCCTTTTGAGCAGTACGACCACCTAGCCAGTTGTTCCCCAGTTTGTGCCTGTGCATTCGATTTTTCCATCCTAAGTACTTTGAACTCATCTTTATTGATTTTCACCTAGCTGATTTCAGAACAATTCTCCAATTTATCAAGGTCAATTAAAATTCTAAACCTGTCCTCCAAAGTGCTTGCAACCCCATCCAGCTTGGAGTCATTTGCAAATTTTATAAGCTTATTCTCCACTCCATTGTCCAAGCCACCAATAAAAATATTGAATAGTACCAGACTCAGGACTGACCTCTGTGGCATGCCAATAGATCCCCCATACCAGTTTGACAGTGAACCATTTATACACTTTGAGTATGGTCTTTCTACTGGTTTGCACTCATCTTATAATAATTTCATCTAGACAACAGATCCTTAGTATGTTTATGAGAATGTCACTTGAGACTGTGTCAAAAGCCTTACTAAATCCAAGGTAAATCACATTTACTTCTTCCTCCCAATAGACTAGGTCAGTAACCCAGTCACGGATGGAAATTAGGTTGGTTTGGCATAATTTGTTCCTGATAAATCCATATTACTATTCCTCATTATCTATCCTCTAAGGGCTAACTAACTGATTGTTCCAGTATCTTTCCACAGATTGGTCTATAATTCCCTGGGTCCTCTTTGTTCTCCTTTTCATAGAATCTCACGGTTGGAAGGGATCTCAGGAGGTCATCTCATCCAACCCCCTGCTCAAAGCAGGACCAATCCCCAACTAAATCATCCCAGCTAGGACTTTGTCAAGCCTGACCTTAAAAACTTCTTTAAAAAAGGAAGGAGATTCCAACAAGTCCCTACGTTAACGCATTCCAGTGCTTCACCACCCTCCCAGTGAAAAAGTTTTTCCTAATATCCATCCTAAACCTCCCCCACTGCAACTTGAGACCATTACTTCTTGTTCTGTCATCTGGTACCAATGAGAACAGTCTAGCTCCATCCTCTTTTGAACCCCCCTTTCATGTAGTTGAAAGCAGCTATCAAATGCCCCCTCATTCTTCTCTTCAGCAGACTAAATAATCCCAGTTCCCTCAGCCTCTCCTCGTAATGTACTCCAGCCCCCTAATCATTTTTATTGCCCTCTGCTGGACTTTTTCCAATTTTTCCACATCCTTCTTGTAGTGTGGGGCCCAAAACTGGACACAGTACTCCAGATGAGGTCTCACTGATGTTGACTAGAGGGGAATGATCACGTCCTTCTCTAGTCCTCTGGGATCTCACCCCTCCTTTATGAATTCTCAGAAATAATCACTAATGATTCTGTGATTACTTCAGCTAGTTCCTGAAGATGAATTTCATCAGGCCCTGATAACTTGAAGACATCCAACTTCTCTAAATGTTCATTAACTTGTTCTTTCCCTATTTTTGTTGCCTTCCTTCCCCCTTATTGTCAATATTAATTGGGTTACGTATCAGGTCAAAGTTAGCAAAGATTTTTTAGTGAAGACTGAAGCAAAATAAGCTTGATGCCATCTGTTATGTCTATGTGATGTTTTTTCCGCTTAGCGGAAGACCAACACTTTCCTTCATCTTCTCCTGTTCACACTGTTTTTTATAGAAACTCTTCATATTGTCTTTTATATCCCTTGCTAGGTGTAACTAATTTTGTGCTTTAGCCTTTCTGATTCTGTCCCTACAGGCTTGTGGTTTTGTATTTATCCTTTGCAATTTGTCCACGTTTGAGACTCATACCTGGAACATGTGCAGTCGTTGATGTTTGCTGAGCTCATACTGTGTGCATGTAGGGACAGCAGCAGTGCACTGGCCTGCAAAACTAACTCCATGGCTCCACATGGGTGCAGAGCTCCAGTCATACTGAGCTCAGGAAATAACCAGGGCCTGAGTAATCTACAGGGACATATCCAAACTGGTCAGGGAATCCTGTAGCCTGGTAAAAGGAATAATCCTCTGCATCCTTAGGAAATGCTGGATTTATTTTTTTTAAAAAAGGCATGCTATAGTTCAAAAAGAAATTTCAGGGTTGTTCTGTGGTCTGTGCTATACAGAGGTCAGACTAGGTGATCATAGTGGTCCCTTCTGGTGTTGGAATCAATGAATATTGTATTCAGGTTGCCTGTGAAACCTTAATTCGGCCCTCTTGGGTGTATGCATTATGATACTGTCTTCAGTTGCACGATCATGTGCTATTTTTTCCACAGAACCCCTGACTCATTCATCATACAGGATGGATGAGGCTCACTGAATGAGCAGCTAACATACACTACATAACATTCTGATAACTCAGAAGAAAATGATCTTGAATACTCATGGGTCAATCTCCTAACAGACAAAGCACAAGGTAGGGTATTATTTGATGGCTGCTACAGGCCACCAAATCACACTAGGGAACAGGATGACCACTTCTTTATGCACCTAGCTGTAAGGTACAGTGGGGGAAATGTGTGCCAGTGGAGGATTCCAGTTTGAGCAACATATGCTGGAAGTCACATGCTGGAAGTACTAAAACATCACTGGCTTTTCTAAACATTAAGATGACAATCTCCTAACTCCAAAAGTGTGGCAACATACACAGGGGAATTCTGTAATAGACTTTGTCCTTACTGATAAAGAGGAAATGATCACAGAGCACCTTGCTAAATGCCCCAAAACCCACAATCCTACAGTTGAGGAAGAATCCATGCTGGTTAAAAAACAATCTAGTTTAGAGGAGAGGTGAAGACCTCTGTAAAAAAAAAGACAACAAATGGAAGAAAGGGAAAAGGAAAGTTGACAGTAATGAATATAAATCAGAAGTTAAGAATTGTAGAAAAATGATAAGGGAAGCCAAGGGAGACAAGGGGACATCTACGGCCTGCAGAGTTAATGACAAAAAGAAGCAGTTTTTAAAATATATTAGGAACAAAAAGAATCCTGACAATGGTACTGGTTCATTACTAGATGAAAATGATAGAATTATGAATAATAAAACAGAAAAGACAGAAGTGTTCAATAAATATTTCTGTTCTGTATCTGGGGAAGAAACAGACAAGGCCGGCTCCAGGACCCAGCGTGCCAAGCGCGTGCTTGGGGCGGCATGCTGCGGGGGGCGCTCTGCTGGTCGCCAGGAGGGCGGCAGGCGGCTCTGGTGGACCTCCCACAGGTGTGCCTGTGGAGGGTCCGCTGGTCCCGCGGCTCCGGTGGAGCATCCGCAGGAACGCCTGAGGGTGGTCCACCGGAGCCACAGGACCGGCAAGCGGCAGAGCGCCCCCCGCGGCATGCCACTGTGCTTGGGGTGGCGAAATGGCTAAAGCTGGCCCTGGAAACAGATGATATAATTTCACCAGGTAGCAGAGAATCTAGTAGTTGGATGTGGTGTTGCTCAGCGTTGCCAGACTTGAGTCCCTCTGTGGATCCAACACTAAGTGACTTGCCACACTGGACATATGAAGCAGATATGGGAACTCTGATCTTCTGTGTCCCAGCCCTACCTCCTTGACTGTTCATTTTTCATCAGCGGATCCCTGCCTCATTCACCGCCATCCAGCTTCTACTGTGAATGAGGCAGATGTGCTCCATACCTCAGACCAATTCACAGCACAGCCATGCCTCATTCATTGACCAAGCTGGTCATGCAGGAAACTACCATGCAGTTATGTCCTTTAGGTTGTAAGCTCTGCAGAGCAAGACTGTCTCTGTTACATGTTTGTGCAGTGCCTAGCACAATGGCACTAGGGCCAAGACACTGCCCTAGTACAAATCAAGAAGAATGTTGCCCCCTGATGAGCAGTAGCAGATTTCTGGGACCTTGCAGGAGAAACCAGAGTCCAGGTATAGTCTTAGAATAACTGGTTTTATCTACAGTACTGGAACAATGGCACTCAAGTATCACACAAGGCAATCCCTTCTGCCAGGGAACTCAGCCCAGACGCCCAGATCCTAGGGAGTAACTCTGCCTCCAGAAATGACTCCTGTCAGAGGCCAAGGCAGAGAGCAAACTCTCCTGCTCACAGCGCGGCACCTTCTCCAGAAGTTGCCTCTGCACAGACCCAAAACCAGCAACAACACGTCTCCCTAGAATGAACATTTGTCCCACTCTAGGAACTCGTGTAACAGTGATTCCTGCTGACACCCACCACATCAATTATAGCGTCACTACCTGAAAGCCCACGCTGCGTGCATGTAATTCATAAAGCCATGTGTGTAAAGGAGCCAAAAATGACTGAAAACTTCCAGATTGGACAGTAACAGAGCACGAATCCCAGTGAAGACTGAGCCTCGTGGTATTCTGAACAAAGAGCGCGCTTAACCTGCCAGTAGCTGCTTTCGTTGCTTCAGATTGACTCAGCAGACGTTCTGCATTTCAGAGTGACACACAGAATGAAATTCCTGAAATCCTGTTATGTAGATTAAACAGTACATGGTAACACACGTGCTCATGGGGCCAGAGCAGAGATGACCTGGACAAACTTACATTTGTCATTTACTAATTTCTGAGTGCATGACTTTGCAACTGTGAGATGCCCGTTGCATAGAATGGCATGCGGTTTTCTGTATGAATTCTAAATCTAGAAAGACACAGCCGGGACTACAGCTATATCTGGTGCAGAGAATGAGTTTTAAATGTCAAATACAATTTAACCCCATGGAAAACCAATGACAGAAACATGTTAGGCACATGATAAACAAAAGCATCCACAATGCCTTACATTGTCATTGGGCCCTTTATCTGGATTTGGGATCTAAAAAGGTAGATCAGAAATGAGGCTGTATAATTCTAAGCAGCTGTAACACCAAATCCTCCCCTTATCTGCAGAAGAGGAGGTATAGATAGGAGAATAATTGTTCTGCCTGGGAGTGTCAGTGAAGTAAGGCCAGGCTGTGAGGAATAGAAATGTTATCTGGCATGATTAAACTCCAGCATTAAAGTAGGGAGTAGAGTGAGTGACAAGAGTTTAATGCAATTTGATTCATGTAGGCAGAAGCACTCTACTGGGAATGGCAGAGTGAAGCATGAGGAGAGGATCTGTGCACATAATTCAAACCAAAAAGCCTGCTCCATAAAATCCCAGGGGGCAGTCACACAGGCTGATGCTGCATTTATAGACACTAATTGCAATGATCAAGGTTCAAGCTTTCCCTGGAAAAGCCTTAACTGGTCTGGGGGAGAGATACACAGGGAGGCAGGGGGAGAACCGGCATGAAATTGAGAGACCACCAGAAGTTTCAGCCCTTGGTAACTAGCAAAATTTAATCAAGTTCCTAAACTCTGCTGTAGGATCAGCCTCAGTTCTGGCCAAGGTCCCTGGCTCTGGGCTACTGTGGAACGGAGAGGCAGCAGCTTTGGGTACATTTAACATTGGAAGGTTTTTTCGATGAAATAGGAAAACAAATCACAACCATTGCAGCATCCCTTGTGTTTGGAATTGCATGCAGCGGCTGTGCAGAGTGACTTACATGGAGAAGGTTTAGTGGGCTATAGAATTCTGTACAGAGGCCCAGGAAGGGGAAGGGCTTTGGCAGCTGGGGCAGGGGCAGCTGGGACTCTTGGCACCTGACACCTGGTTTGGGATTATGGGGTAAGCAGATTAGCTGGATGCTTCTGCTAAACTGATGAGCAGTGAAATAGTTGGCATTGTGGCCTTAAATACAGCCCTGGCTCGGTGCTTGCATTTGGAGACGGGACTGGTGTGTGCAAATGGTACCAACCCAGTGAGACTGGCCTGAGAACGCTAAGTGCTGCCGACGGACAGCTGGCCACGCAGGGTTGCAAGGTAGCTCACAATGATGCCATTTTAATTAGTGCATTTTGCAGGCAGCAGATACCTTTACGGCCTCCTTAGGGTCTGATCCTGGCCACAGCACACACATGGATCAGTACTTTAGGGCCCCAGCACACCCCAGCTAGTATCTTAGGGCCTGAAGAAGGGAGGCAGTCTCTGGCCCTAGTGAGGAACTGATAGCATTATGCATGATAGCAAAGACACCAGGGAAGGAGCTGCTGCCTTGCCGCTCTTGGCATGGGGTTGTATCAGCCTTAACCCAGGCACCCGTGAACGGTCGCCCCCATAGCCAAGCCAGCACACTTCACTCAGCAGGATGGTGAGTCTCTGCTCAGGGAAGGGCCTGTGCTATATTGATCTGTGACGTGCCACCTGCATCAATGGCACCACTTCCATCACCCCTCAGAGCGAACCCTGCTCCCGCCCCTTCCCTGGCCTTGCCGTGGATCATCCAGACTAGGCTGTATCAGGGTGAGCAACAAGGGACTCAGCTCCTGCACTGCTTTGTCCTCTGCTCCCTGGTGGTGCCATTCCCCTGGGCACAGAGGCAGACGTGCTTCGGCCAGACAAGCGCAAATATTCATTAACAAAACAATGGAAAATCAATGGCGATCATGTGACGGTGCCTGGCATGACCCCTCTCCCAGAGAGTTCCATTCTTGCTTCTCCCACTGACACCCCCCCACCCCATCCTCCCAGCTGCTGTTCACCTGCGAAGGACCCTGCTGGCTTTCACCATCCTTCTCCAAAAGAGTCCAGAGGGGATGGGTGGCATCAGCTCTTATCTCCCCAGGCCCCCACAGCAGCCTTCCGCTGGGATCAGTACAGTCTGTTCTCCTCTTTGGTGTCTACATGAGATTCCTGGAGAGATGGCACATTGAGCTAATGGCACGTCCCTTAAAGGCCACGATAGTGTTGTAACTCACGAGCCGCAGCATGGCATTCAGTGCACCAGCTGGCAGGCTCCAGGAGCTGCGCTAATCACAGTGATAAGCCCGGGCTTGTGTGTGGACCTGGATTTACCTTCCGCCAGATGGGGCCACTGCCAACAATAACACACTGCTGCCCCCAAGTCTACCTATCCCTCCCACAGCCAGGGACAAGGTTGTAGGCAGAGCCTAGGTGCCTGCAAGAGATTGACACCAGGGTGAAGAGCAATTGCCTCAGAATTAACCCAGGCAAGAGTGAAATGATGCAGCAGTGTCCTTTGAGGAGCTAGACAAGAAATATAGCCCTGTCTCCCCTCTGAGGGCATCTGCTCTCCATTCCTTCAGGGAAAATAAGTCTTACTGGAGTTATAGCTAATCCTGGATATCCAGGTAGTAAATCCAGTGAGAAAATCCCTACTATGTCTAAGGCAGTGGTCTCCTACCTTTTAAAGCCCAAGATCAGTTTTTGAATCTAAGGGCAACCCAGGATCTACCTTGCCCCTTCCCCAAAGCCCCACCCCGCTCACTCCATCATTCGTTCTCCCCCACCCTCACTCACTTTCATCGGGTTGGGGCAAGGGGTTGGGGTTTGGGAGGGGGTGCGGGCTCTGAGCCAAATCTCATACTAGCACTGGTTGAATCTCCAGCTGCAGCACCAGCTCTCCCAAACGCTGGCAAATGGTGGCAGCTGAAGAGTTTCCAGACACCCACTGAGTTAGGAGTATAATAAACCCCTTTGCTTCCCTTTTATGTTCATCTATCTGTCCAAATGCTGCTTGACTGGTCAGTGAAAGGTGCTTCGCACACAAGTTCCTGATAAATGCTAGTGCCTAGGTGCCAGGGTGGGTAGGGGCAGCATTGGGCTAATTATTGAACCCACATGGGAAGGGTGCCAACAGTGACTGTTCCACGCTGCTCTGAGGCTAGTGTGCATTGCACTGTTTTAAGAAGTCACACGCACACACATTCTGTGTGGTATATCAGTGAAGGTTGCTCTGTTCATGCTGTAGCTCAGTCGGCAGCCCTGCTAGGACAGGCATCAAGCTGGGATGTGTTAGTTTTGACAGACATTTCTGATCAGCCTTCTTTAGTATGGAAAATTGGGATTTTGACAAGATGGGTTGGTAGGAAGTGGCTGCTTTCCTTGAGAATTTCCACTTTTCCACCACAAAACAGAAAACCTGAAAAACCATTTTTTAACCTGAAAACCATATGAATGGTCATTTAAGTTACATGGAATTTTCTGCCTCCCTGACTGGATATCTGAGACTTTTAAAACAGGAGAGCAATAGCTAACAAATGATGAATAGCGACTAGTGAGTTGGCCTCTTATCACACAAATCCCCTGGGTCACATATGAATTTGGGATCGGAATGCCTCAAACTACTTCACTGAATATTCATAGAATCATAGAATTTCAGGGTTGGAAGGGACCTTAGGAGGTATCTAGTCCAACTCCCTGCTCAAAGCAGGACCTATCCCCAACTAAATCATCCCACCCAGGGCTTTGTCAAGCCTGATCTTAAAAACCTCTAAGGAAGGAGATTCTACCACCTCCCTAGGGAACCCATTCCAGTGCTTCAACACCCTCCTAGTGAAAAAGATTTTCC
>NC_133790.1:28157028-28215717 GCF_003597395.2 Chelonoidis abingdonii | reverse complement strand
CATGAAATTTACGTTCAGGGCTTTCCCTCATACGACATTAAACATTTAAGACTAGAACCTGCCAAGACTGTTCACAGTGTTATTCTAGGTGGTGAGCTGCGATGCAGATGGTCCTCTTGAATTACTCACTAGCAGCCAGCAGGCCTTGCTTCAAATTACAGCCCACTTTCCTGAGCACTCTTGGGGGACGCTGCCAGGAAAATAGCAAGAGGAGACATTAGGATTCTGCAAAGAATGATGGAAAAGACAATGGCAACTGCAATTCAAAGAGGTTACATGGGCCAGGCAGCTGCCTGAGAAATATAATATTAAAATGGATACCACGATAGATCTAAAAAAAAAAAAAAAATCCTTGCTTCACAATGAGACTGATCAGTCTCAGAGATTTTAATATTGGAAAACTTGAGGTAACAGTCCAGGCTGATCATCCTAGGGAGTGGGTGTAACTTCCACATACAGCAGAGCTGAGATGGGGGCTGGACCCATGGGACCTGAGAGGAAATCTGGAATGAGCATGCCTGCATTTGACAATGAGACAAGTAAACGGGTGTCTTGGATACCCTATCCGGTGTAATAAAGTTCCTCCTCTACCTTGGTGGGTCCTGCACTTATTGGTGGATTTGCCTGCCTCACAGATTCACCCTGTGGGTTGGGAAACAGCCCAGAGACCTTCCCCTATGGTAGAAGCCACAGTCCAGGTCAATTCTTCCTGTGTTTGATCAGGAGTTGGGAGGTTTGGGGGGAACCTGCCCTCTACTCCGGGTTCCAGTCCAGGGCCCTGTAGACGGCAGCCATCTAGAGTGCCTCCTGGTGGTACTGCGTGACAGCTTCAACTCCCTGGGCTACTTCCCCATGGCCTCCTCCCAACACCTTCTTTGTCCTCACCACAGGACCTTCCTCCTGTCTGATAATGCTTGTACGTCTCAGTCCTCCATCAGGATGCCTACTCACTCTCAGCTCCTAGTGTCTCTTGCTCCCAGTTCCTTGCACGTACTTCCTCTCCTCTGGCCCCCTGGCTCCCTCTGGCCTGACTGGAGTGAGCCCTTTTATAGCATCAGAGGGGCCTTAATTAGAGTTAGGTGCTTAACAGCCTCACTTGACTCTTAGCAGGTTAGTTGGAGTCAGGTGTTCTCATTAGCCTGTAGTAGCCCCTGCTCTGGTCACTCAGGGAACAGAAAACTGCTTATCCAGTGGCCAGTATATCTGCCTTCTACTACTCTGCTGTTCCCAACTGGCCTGGGTCTGTCACATCAGTTACTGTGGGATAAAACTGACCGAATAAAGCACGTGTAATACCCCACCAGGGAAAGACAGATCCAGCCACTTCCCTTTTGGTATTCATTCAGCCCATTAAGTATGTCATGAGAAAGAGGATGAGCCTATGCCAGGCTTGCTTGGGTCAGACTGGAGCTACCAAGGAAGAACATGATGCAGAGATCCAGAGAAAACAGAGCCAAGTTAAATGTGTCACCAGAGCAATGGAAGTAAAATATTAGGGTCTTTATTTTCTTAAGTAATGGTACCAAACCCAACACTGATCAGTCCTGAGCAACATATAATGGAAAAGCTTATGAGGGATACAGCTGAAAATTAACTAAAGGATAGGAATATAATTAATAAAAGCCAACATGGCTTTATGGAAAAAATCTCTTGTCAAACAAAGCTGATTTCATTCTTTGATGAGCTTACAAATTTGATGGATAAAGGTAACTGTGTTGATGTAACAGATTTAGACTTTTGTAAGGCATTTGATTTAGTACCGCTGACATTCTGATTAAAATATTACTACTGTTCAGTATCAAAAGAGGACACATTAAATAGATTAAGAACTAGCTAAATGACAGATCTCAAAAAAAGTACCGGTAGTTTTCAACAGGGAATCAGCACTGAATGGGAGGGTTTCTAATGAGGCTCTGTAGGGACTGGTACTAGGCTAGAAATTTGTCATTTTCTTTAGTGGTCTGGAAGTCAGGGCCGCCACAGGGAGGGGGGGGGGCAAGTGGGGCAATTTGCCACAGGGCCCGGGCCCCACAGGGGCTCCCATGAGAATGCAGTATTTTATAATATTGCAACTTTTTTTTTTATGGAAGGGGCCCCCGAAATTGCTTTGCCCCAGGCCCCCTGAATCCCTGCTGGAAGTAAATATAAAATCACTGCCTATAAAATCTGTGGCTGGCCCAAAGATTGGCCGAGTGGTAAACAATGATGAGGACTGGGAGTTAGACAGAGCCAGCTGGATCATTTGGGAGGTCGGGCCCATTCAAACGAATGCATTTTAATACAGCCAAATGCAAACTGATACATGTAGGAACCAAGAATGCCGGCCACACACACAGACGGGGGGCCTGTATTCTGGACAGCGCTGACTCCAAAAAACAGATTGAGGGGGTCATAGCGAACAAACAACGGAACATGAGCTCCCAGTGTGATGCTGTGGGAATAAGGACTGGTGTGATCCTTGGATACATAAAACAGGGAAGCAGGAGCAGGGAGGGGATCTCATCTCTGTATACAGCACTGGACACCTTTCTGGAAGATGCTTTAGCCAAACAGAGGCTTATTACAGGGGTAACTGGATGAAAGTCCATCGCCTGTGCTATATAGGTCAGATTAAGTGATCTAATAGGCTCTTGTCTTGAACTACGTATTAATCGATAAATGAGGCCACCAAAAACCATGTTGCACTAGGAAACACACCCGGGCTAGCGATTTAGCTGCCATGTTTATGTTACACCTACCAGATGTTTGGGATTCTGCCTGCAGCGGCGCATGCATCGCAGCACACTGAGCTATGAATGCACAGAGAGCAGGGCAGGGGCATGCCTCCAGACAAAGACCTGGCCTGCACTGCTGCAGACAGCAAAGACCATGCTTTATCCAGGACCCTCTCAAACAGCTACAGAACGGAACTATGCACAGATGAAAGGGAAGTGTCTGGGGTAGACTTTGCCAGTGAGCACTTCTATCAATATGCCTATGGGAGGAAATGGACTATGGAACCTGATCATCCCCTGACCGTGGCAGCTAGGAAAAACTCTTGTTACTGCAGAATCAATGCTGCAAGGAACAGTGTTGCACCCATAGAAATGTGATATCGTTATTAAACACAGACCAAAAAAAGATGCCAGATGCTGACACAGATTGTTTTCTCAGGTCACGTGGATTGAGGTACCTAACTTCAAGCACAAGGCATGAGAATATTGGCCTTTGACTCTTTGTTAATGGTCCCTTTGAGAAGTTTCCATTTATATAGAGGGGGGAAAGGAGAGTAACACTACTGGAAATTACAGATAGCGCAACTGCAGATGGTCATGCCAGTTTTGTTTATCCAAATGTCTTGGATCTTAGAGACGGGACTTGAAAAAGTGCCAGCTGAAATGATGACATTCTTGAAGCTGAATTTATCAACAATAAAGTCTGTTCTGCTGGAATGTCTCTCGAGACCTTCTGTGACTCCGAATCATTTTATTAGCTCTAGCTGCTAACATTACATAGTACCAAAACATTGCAGAGGTGGGGTGAGGATTGGTGAAAGTGGGGAGTAGGGTTGAGAGGATGAGTGAAGACAATACAGCTGGTGGGACCAGTCAAGAAGGGAAGGGGAAATGAAGATGCTGGGGTTGGGGAGAAGGAGAAGCAGTGAAGTAGGAGGTGATTCAAGAATGCATGTGGTGAGCATTACGGGAAAAGTACTGTGGGATAGGGCTGAGTCCCAGCCTGCGCACCCAGGAACAGTGGGGTAGCCACCAGAAACCCGCCTGCATCTCTGGGTATATGGTTCACAAAATTAAGGGTTTGTCTACACTAAGCAATTAGGTCGATTTTATACAAGTCAATTTTTAGAAATCAATTTTATATAGTTGATTGCGCATGTCCACACTAAGTGCATTAAGTCGGAGGAGTGCGTCCTCACTACCATGGCTAGCATCGACTTCCGGATCAGTGAACTGTGGGTAGCTATCCCACAGTTCCCTCAGTCTCCGCCACCATTGGAATTCTGGGTTAAGCTCCCAATGCCTGATGGGGCAAAAACATCATCATGGGTGGTTTTGGGTACATGTCGTCAGTTGCCCCTCCCTCCGTGACAGCTATGGCAGACAATCATTTTGCACCTTTTTTCCTGGGTTACCCGTGTAGGAGCCATACCAAGGCAAGCATGAGCAAGTGCAGAATGGTGGTAGAATGTGCCTTTGGACATTTAAAAGTGCAGTGGCGTTGTTGGTCAGACCTCAGCACAACCAACATTCCCATTGCTATTGCTGCTTGCTGTGTGCTCCATAATATCTGTGAGAGTAAGGGGGAGACATTTACAGCAGGGTGGAAAGTTTGGCAAATTGCCTGGCATCCAATTTTGAGCAGCCAGACACCAGGGAGATTAGAAAAGCACAGCAAGGCACGCAGCGCATCAGAGTGGCTTTGAAAACCAGTTTCATGACTAGCCAGGCTTCGGTGTGACAGTTGTGTGTGTTTCTGCTTGATACAAACCCTCTCCCTTTGTTGATTTTAATTCCCTGTAAGCCAATCACACTCCCCACTTTGAAATAAAGTAATTATTATTTTGAAACCATGTATTCTTTCTTCATTAATTCAAAAAAAAAATGAGATAACAGACAAGGTAGCATGGGTGGGGGAGGAGGGAAGGACAAGGCCACATTGCTTATTATAGCCACACTAAAAGTCAAACGGTATGAATGACAGCCTGCTGTTGCTTGGATCATCCTCTGGAGTGGAGTTGCTGGGTGCCTGGAGCCCCCCAGAGTTCTTGGGCGTCTGTGTGAGGAGGCCATGGAACATGGGGAGGAGGGCAGGCGGTTATACAATGGATGCAGCGGGTGGGGGGTCTGTGCTCTTGTTGGCTTTCCTGCAACTCCAACAAATGCTTCATCGTGTCCGTTTGCTCCCCCATTAGCCTCAGCATCGCGTCCTGCATTTGCTCTGCACGCTCACTTAATGCTTTCCTGGCCTCTGCTACTGAATGCTTCCATGAATTAAGCTCTGCCCTATCATGCAGGAGGACTGCATGAACTGATAAAACATGTAATCGCGAGTATGTTTTTTTCTCCCTTCTAATCCGTGATAACCTCAGGGACGGAGATGATAGGGGGAGCGCAGAAACATTCTACACTCTACGATTCTGGGGGGACTGCATGGGTACCCGTGCTGCTGAGTGCTGCTGCGTTTGCCATGCTGACCAAACTGGAAATGAAATTCCAAAGTTCCCAGGGCTTTTCCTATGTACCTGGCTAGTGAATCAGATTTCAAAGTGCTGTCTAGAACGGTCACAGTGGAGCACTCTGAGATAGCTCCCAGAGGCCAATGCCATCGATTTGCATCCCCACTACTCCAAATTCAACCCAGCAAGGTTGATTTTAGCGCTACTCCCCTCGCCGGGGAGGACTACTGAGGTTGATTTTAAGAGCCCTTTAGGTCGATGGAATGGGGTTGATTGTGTAGATGCATTGCTTTGAAAATCGACCTAACGTGGCTAAATTCGACTTAACCCTGTAGTGTAGACAAGGCCTAAGTCAAGCTGCTGCTGCTCCCTTCTGTGATACCAGCAGCTACGCTAGTACTTACGCTCATGCCAGTGCTCATGGAGCTAGCATGAGTATGTGTACATAAGGTGGGTGTAGGCATAGTTAGAATGGCCTAGGAAGGAAAACTAAGGAATGTGATGCTGTTTGCATAATGAATTCCCTGGTTAGTCATGTTTAGGCTTGGAAGGGTTCAATTTTTACTGGTAAATGTTGGTTTCATCTTATACACACAAACCGATGGGAAAGTTTCCATCTAATAATAATTATTTTATGATTGGAGATGTACCTACTTCCTAGAACTGGAAGGGACCTTGAAAGGTCATTGAGTCCAGCCCCCTGCCTTCACTAGCAGGACCAAGTACTGATTTTTGCTCCAGATCTGTAAGTGGCCCTCTCAAGGATTGAGTTCAGAACCCTGGATTTAGCAGGCCAATGCTCAAACCACTGAGCTTTCCCTCCCCTCCATCTCTGAAATGTGCAGAAAGGCAAAGAAAGGAAAGTGCTGCTTGAGAACTTGTTTCTAAGGGAGCATTGATCTCTAGCCCTGCTGCACAGGGCTCTTTGAAGCTAATAGGTTCCAACCTGCCACCCAGGGGTCTGCTAAGTCTTATCAGAAGCTGATTGGCTAAATGCCAGGGGCCCTGATTGGTCCACACACAGTACAGGAACAGAAAGTTGTCCATGCACCAGGCTCTGACTTGTGTGCCTTGTACTGCTCCCCGGGATGCTGCTCTGTGGTTCTGCTTTCCTAGTAACCTGACCCTACCTGACTCTTGGTTTGCCTTCTGGCCTCTGTCAGACTCTGAGCTCCTAGTAAGACCCTGCTTTGACCACTAGGTCACACTGCTCACATCAGAGATTGATTTAAGGAAGTTTACTTTGTATATTTTGGCCTGGGATGTTGACAATGTGTGTGTTAATGGTTTAAAGCTTTCACTTTTTGACTTGTCTGATTCCTCCCCCGTGCCCCCTCTCCCCACCTAAACACACACACCTCCCCATGGCTGGCTAATGTCAGGCACTGAGGGTAAAAATAACTTTTCAAAAGCACCTAAATGATTTTAGGAGCCTTAAGTCCCATTTTAAGTGTCTTAACTGCCCATGTTCTTTGGAAAGTAGAAGCCATTTAGATGCATTGAAATGTTTCCCCTAGATCAATGATTTAGGAGTCAAACTGTCAATTGGGGAGCCTGAAATTAGTCAACCGAGTTTGAACATTTTAGCCTTAGATTTTGATTTATTGAATTTCAAACCTGGGACAAATAAACCCAAGGGATCATGCTTGTTCTTACAGAGACCATGACAAAACCAGCGAAACTACACTACCAAAAGCCCCAGAATACCCTTCTCATTTCTCATTCCTCTAGAGCTGAGACCCTGCTACTGTCTCTCCTCCTCGGCAGAGATGGGCCTGCGCCATGATCTTTGTATTCAGCTCTGGGGAATCTGAGCTTCCCCCATTGCTGGCTCTCTGCACAGGCTCACATTGGTATTTGTAAAGGATATTGACCAGGGCTGCTCTTCTCTGCATGAGTATCCACAGCCCTCGCCTCTCTTGTTTTTTCTGAGATCAGGACTGGACTCCTGTCTCCTCCATGAGATGCTAATCACCTTCTCTCTAGCTGGAGTTTCACCAGCCACCGAGCTCCTCAAATCCTGTTATCACAGTCACTGCTTTGATCAACCCCCAATTGCACGCCTAAGCAAACCTCTGGTTAGCTCTCCATGCATGAGACTTCCCCGCACAATCCCATTGGCTCCTCAGACACTGCTCAGACCTATCACTGCTCCCAGCCAGGCTAAGACCCTCTGCTTCCCTATGTCCCCAGGGTTGGCAGTAGATTTCCCCATCACTGGTTTCCTGTTTTTTCAGCCTTTACCTCTTTACAGAAGTTTTTCGGGGGCCTGCAGATATTTATTACACAAACAGACTGACTAGGCTGCCCCATCGTTAACAATTCTGCCCAAATCACTGCTATGAAGGCCACTAAATTAGCCATTCCTCCTCCTTTGCACAGACTCCTCTCAACACCTGCCTGCCCTTGCTTCGGTCTCCATCTTTTGACAACCCCCGTTGCATATTAGTGCTTAATTACCATCTCCCTTACAACAGCCTGCAAGGCTCACTGTGGTCTGTGTCCTGCTCACATTACGGTGAAAGCAGTTTAACAAATGTATCTGCATGTCTCACTTCATCATCATAAACACACGATCGCTATTCAGCAAAGAACTCACTAATGAATATTCATACGCTGCAGCCGGCACAGGAGGGAATGCGTTACCCTTCTCCACACAGAGCACCAGGCCTCAGCTCCCTTGGTTTTCGAGGAAATGGAAATGTAGCTGGCCATTTGGCATGGGGCAATGAGGCAAACTGGCCAATGCCCCCCAAATTCGCTCTTACAGTTCAGAGGTGGTGAGCGGGGAAAGGATACTTTTACCAGCTACTGGCCAAGACTATGCAGCCCCTGCGGAAAAGCCACGTCTCGGCACTTTGTGTGGTGAGGAGCACGGTGCAGGGGTTTATTTCTTGCACCCATGTAATATACACCACAAACATCCTTCTGCTCAGGAGATCCCACATGCTGGGCCGGAGAGGCAACTGCAGATGAATAGGGTCAGATCCTCTGATCTGCTATTCTAGTAGGGCAAAGAAGCCATAAAACTAGGTTAATCAGACCCCTGAATATACCCTACTCATAGAGATCTCTGGGGGTGTAGCAGTGGCATGGGCTTTTCTGCACTACCCCCCGTCCTGGCTGTTGGAACAGGGCTGTGACCAGGGCAGCCCCACATCCAGTGATGAGTCTAACTGATGTTAACCCACAGCTACTGGTTTGGGAGCAGGGAGGTGTGCACCGCTAAGTATGGATATATATATAGCATAGAGTATTTATGTAAATAAGAGAAGGCATATTCATGTATGAAAATTAGGTGCATTTGCATGCTCCTAATGCTCCAGATGCTCCAGATTCCTGACCCGTAGGTTTTCTCGTGTATATTCCAGTGGGCTGTTTCTGCAGGATTAACAGGAAGAAAAGGCAGTAACATTTGTTTGTCACCAAAGTAACAAATCTGTCTCTCTTACTCATTGGGCCTGATGCAGAGCCCATGGAAGTCAATGGAAAGGCCCCATTGAACAGATCTATTGAGTGAGAAGATGCTATTTCTACAGAATTGCTTTTCAGCAAAGAACCACGTTCTTAAATGGATCTGCCAAGCAGGCTGCAGGGCAAACTGTCTCAGGGAACTCCTGGCAAAGTTCTCAGCAAACTGGCACCTCTTTGTACATTACTTCAGCCAAAGCGACAGAAATCTGTCACCATCCGCAGGTCTGAGCTTTCATTCCCCCCCACGTCACCCTTCCCAGCACCTGTGAGGGGAAAGAGAGAATTAACAACTGCTACTTTCCTATATTCCTCATCCTGCTCTTTGCTTTTCTCTTTTTCGTTGTCTCTCCCTCCCTTCCCACCCCAGGCCTGCAGTCCACTCCATTGTTACTTTTGTTGTGTCGAAGCTGACAAAGTTTGTACCATTGTAATTGAAAACTGGTTTTGTCGCTGCAACAGCCAGGGAAAAAAGATGGAGTTTGTCCTGTGCACTTTGTGACTGTGCATCATGGTGAAACGAATAGACTTTAAAATGCTATTCTTGTAAATACATATACTGCTAAAGCCAACTGCATAAAAATATAACATGCCATAAATAATCCTCTCAAGAAGAAAAAGTGGCTACTGTAGTAAATATTGCACATAATAAAATTTCTAAGAAGACAAGTACATGCAAATTGGAAACTGGAATTTTCCATAAAGAGATATAAAATTGTACATGTATTTCCTGATACTGCATTCCTATATTAAACCGCACTAAGGCATTTAACAGAAAGATGTAGCAACGAAGCACAATTGACGATGACAGTTATTAACCGAATTTCATGTTGCAATTTAATTGTAAAACCTCTGTCTAGGTCTGCAGTTAATACTGGGTTATTGAAGATTCTTTGAGTATGTTTCATATATGGACTCTGTTTGCCTGGCACATGGGCAGTAATAGTGAGAATTGATAGGAGATGAGGTACATATGCAAACAACTATCTGACTGCATCTGACTATTTGCTGTCTCAGACCACCCTCACTCAGCAAAGCATTTAAGCCATTAATGCTGAAGCAAAACAAAGACATGCAGGAATAGACTGGGGGATTGTGATCACTAATCACTCAGAAGAGTCCTGGTCTGCTGCAGAAACTCCCTCTTGACATTTCCGTGGGTGATCACTCACTTGCTTTCATTTATCAAACAACTGCCACTAAATCCAGATTTTTTCAACATTTCTGAGTTCACCTCACGTGTTGTCACTCGGTGTCAACTTCTGTAATCACGGACGTGGCCCCCGACGCAGCTGAAAGGTGGATCCGTGCTGGAGATGCTAAATCTACAAGGAATTTTGCCCATACATGGGGGAATTGCTATAAAATAAACAATTGTGGGGCCGAAATTACAAAAAGGAAAGCCTCCTGGTGGTAACACTGATGTCACTGGACAGCTGGCCAGAGTGCAAGGTGATGAACTGAGACATACCTTTGGCTCAAGCCTTTACCTGACTATGGGCAGGTACCGGTTCATGGATGGAAGGTATAGGGGGGATTGAGTGAGACAGGAATCTTTGCCCTGGCAACCGAGATCACTTGGAATCAGTATGATGCTGCATTTAGCATTAAGGGGCATTACACAGGTTAAGTGTCACGTCTACAACACATTAGTAAGTTGGTCAGTCAGCTGATAACTAAAATCATCTTATCAGAATCCCAAGAGTATGGTCTGAGCTGTCCCCTGGGTCCATTACTGGGGTCTGGATAAAAATGGTACAGATATTAGACAGCAGCACCCTTTGAAGCATGGCAGGGAGGGCCAACCCTATGCCTGTTCCCCCAGTGTAGGGCACTCTGGCCTTGCCCGGAGAGCAGCATGCAGGCTGGAAAAGGAGAGGGACAGCTCTACTGTGCTTCCAAGACAGTTTGACAGGCGGAGGGAAGGTAGCTCTGCAAACAGCAGTCACAGCAGGGGAGATGCAAGGCCGGACACCAGCTGCGGGAACCTTCACTCCTGCATCCCAGTCCCATAGACACCATGGACCAGCCACATGCTCCAATGAAGGTGTACTAGGGTTTAGGGCTCCAGATTAGATTAAAGTGACATTTAAAGATGCATCCAGCTGATTTGTTCATTGCTTCTCTTCCTGGTGTCACAGCCAGGCAAAGTTAAGATGTCTGTTGAAGGCAAAATTTTCTGTTTGGAATAACAATGGGAGAAGTGAGTATTAACCCTAAACAATAGCCCCTGCCCATGATGTCAGGGAGGTTTCACTCTATGGGCGGTTGGAGGTGTCTGGGACTGGGCAGATGTAAGGCTGTTTTGGTGCCAGAACTGTGGATTTCCAGCCCTTAGCATGTGTGGAGCTCACTCTCTTTAACCTTAAGGTGGAGTTTCTGGGTATACAGTGCCTGCTTTGAGGATAATCACAGCATCCATGTCATGGATTTTTACCCTAAATTAATGATACAGACTCTTAGCTTAATTCCATCTTAATATCTCATGTAGGTTCCTGACCCAGCCCTGGTGCCATCAGCTAGTTTTACTGCCCATGCCCAGAGCCAGCTGCTGAAGGGTAACACTGAGGCTACATCTACACTACAGGATAAATTCGAATTAGCTTAAACCGATTTTATAAAACAGATATTATAAAGTCAATTGTGCGCGTCCACACTAGGCACATTAATTCGGTGGTGTGCATCCATGGTCCGAGGTTAGCGTCGATTTCTGGAGCGGTGCACTGTGGGTAGCTACTGTAAAATAATGAGGCCAATAACGTCGATTTGCGTCCACACTAACCCTAATCCCATATAGTAATATCGATTTTAGCGTTACTCCTCTCGTTTTGTAGGAGTACAGAAATCGATTTAAAGAGCCCTTTAAATCGATATAAAGAGCAGTGTAGTGTGGACGGGTGCAGCGTTAAATCGATTTAACGCTGTTAAAATCGGTTTAACAGCATAGTGTAGACCAGGCCTGAGCTGCCTCTTGTAGGCAGCCTGCTCACTGCAGTGATGTCTGAGACAAAGCCCCTCGGGGTACAGCAGAGAATTAAGGTTTTCAACACTGGGTCCATTCGGGGTCAGTGCTGTCCCTGCTCCTCATTTGGCTACAGAGCGAATAGCCAGGCCCTTGTAACATGATTGCACAAATCGCTACAGACAGAAAGCCACATCCTGCCCCCAGTTACACTGACTCAGTCTGGGAGGGGCTTAGCTCAAAATCCGTCACACATCGCCCCACGCCATGCTCTCATTGATAATCCATTCATGCTGCACTGTGCGCTCAAAGGTAATGAATTATTTCTGACTGACTTAAATGCTCATTGCATTGGCCATGCCACTCCAGCGTAATTAATGTATAGAAATTAGCAGTGGGTTTTATAGGTGGGGAAGGTAGAACTGCCTATAGTTATATTTCCCTAACGCTTCCCATTATAAGATCCTATATTCAGTTGCTTATAACTTTGCTATCTTTTAGCCACTCAGACGGAGGTTTCTTCCTCCTAGGTGTCTGCTTCAGGCTGAATGTTTTTTGGAAAGTTTCAAAGAAAGTTCAGTCATTTCTCAGGATTCAAATAGGGAAAATATGCTGTTCTGCTGAGGTTAAAAACATTCTTATAATGCTTTTGCTGAGAAGCTGTAGCACATCCAGACTGTAGCAAGGACTTGAAATTGGTGTGGGGGGAAGGGGTAGAAGGGGGTCACCCTGATATCAGAGATGTGCCTTTTGCAGATTTTATGAAAAGCTGCCCAAACTGTAATTTTTTTGGCAAAATTACATATGCTCAGTAGAGATTTGTTACAGATCAAATTCTCCAAAGAGTCCATCTGCACTGAGCATGCTCCATCCCCTCACAGCTCCTACCTGTGGCTAAATTGCACGTTTCATCCCAGTGTTTTCCCCAGGAATTGAAATTGCAGGGGAGGTGTTCGAATTTGGGGAGGGGGAGGGGAGTCAGGGCCGATGAAGGGTGAGAGGGTGAAGGGGAGCTGTATGGCACCATGATAAAAACTGAAAAATGTTTAATGACCATTTTATTAGATTTAACTCATGTTTTAAAACCATCTCACAAATTAAGGTTGGCTACTCAAGCCTTCTACGAAGCACGACATCTACGTCCTGCTTGGTTTCTTGTTATACTTTTACATAAGTCTGTTAATGAACTTCTTGAATGCAACATGTTCATCTTTGGTGGCTTCTCCTGTGTTCGGTACTTCCGGTCCTTCAACTGATGTGCTCATTAGTTCATTCACACGATCAGGCAGAAGGCAACTTCTTTCAGAACACAACATTCTATTCAGTGAGGCAAAAGAGTGCGCAACTATAGCTGTTGTGACTGGAAGTAGCAAGAGATGAATTCCTACTTCTTTCAGCCCAGGAAACAGCATAAAGATCCCGTTGAGCCACTAGTGATGATAAAAAAGAAGTTGAAGTCAAATCTTCATTCATTCATCGTATGATATTCCACTCAGTGTTCAAATTCTCTATTCTATCCTGAGCACATGGCAGCTCCATTGCTGGGAGTGCCTCACTCCACTCAACTGTTGGTGTTTTATAGGACAGGGATCTGTAAAAGGTACTCAGAGGTTGAGTAGAATCGAGTAGTCACTGTTGTAGAATTTTAAGAATCAAGTCTGTGTACTTTTTCAGTTGTCTTAACAAATACACCTTGTCCTCTTCACTTAAGTATTCAATATAAATGCCTTCATTAGTCAACATCTGGACTGAAGTGTTTGCTTCTTCCAGTACTTTTTCAATGGATAGCTCTGATTGATCCAAATGTAGCTTCTAGTGCTGGACAAAGATCAACTACTGTTGTAGCAGATGCCTGGATGGTTTTATTTAATGACCCAAGCGATTTCAACAGTAGACTTACAAGAGAGAGAACGGCAATTGTCTTCTCTGAACTTAGTAGCAAAAGTAATCCACCAGCCTCACTACTTAGATCCATCCCATCTTGGTAAATACTTTCCAAAGCCAGTAATAACTGCTGGAGTAATTTTAAGACAACAGCCAAGGATGACTCAGGAGAAAGCCAGAGGGTTTTCCCAGGTTAGACTAATTTGAACTTCAGTCCCAGTGTATCTTCTATATTTTCCAAGATATTCAGTCTTTTTGGACTCTTGCTGAAAAAAGACTATAACGAAGACATTAAATTTATAGCTTTTTAAATGTCTTTTGAAGAGTCTGCAGCTCGTCCTAGTGCCAGTTGGAGTAGATAGCCTCTGCAGTCTGTATAGGAGAGATCAGGGTTACACTTTTCTCTGAGCAAAGCTTGTACTCCACCATGTCTTCCAGAGAAGTTTTCAGCTCCGTCAAATGGACAAGCAGCCATCTCTTTGGGGTCCAATTGATAAGCATTTAACTCTTCTAAGATGTGCGTTGTCACAGATGCAGCCAATGTGTCTTCTATAACTTGAACATCTAGAAATGCATCTACTGGCCTATCACTGACATCAAAATAAAATACGCAATGACTTAATGCTTGATGCCTATTTGCATTGGTGCATTCATCAGCCATGTATGCAAATTTTTTGAATGTGGTGAGAGAGTTCTTCACTTTTTCAACTGTTGAATCTTTCACTGTTGCACCACATGCTTCTAACACCATTAGAAGCCACTCAGCTGAGTTTCTTGCTGGTTTTGTTTGGAACCAGTGTTCAGCTTCAGGATGAACAAGTGACAATGCACTTAACATTGGCTCCAGTTTGTAGTGTGTGATATCTCTTGCTTAAATAGAAAGTAGGATGCCACAGCCATGTTTGTTCGCATGAACTGTGTTGCGTCTCCAGCATTCTTAACATTCATTAACACTCACTGGTGTTGTCCTTGGTCAGTGGAGACTCAGAGTTGAAAGGTGCTTTCACATGAATTCACCTCCCAGGTGGAGGGCAAGACGGCACCTTGCTTATTCCTCCAGCTGCTCACTGTTCGCTCTGATCACTGTTCTTTGTTGTGCCACTGTTCACTCCATCGCTCTGTTCCCAATGGCCCTATGCCATCAACTTCTGCTGCCATCTGCCACTGTGATCTCTGCAAGTTGGTTTCGTGAGGTTCCATCCATCTCAGTGATTTCAGATGAGCTCTCAGTGGGGGGAACCTCACTGCTAGTGTGGACTGGGCCATCTCTTCCACAGAAACACTGTCCCACAGCAGGTCCAAGCACTTAGACCTGATTATCAGTGATTTCAGCTGTGATGGTTACTTAAAACAAAAGACTCTC
The DNA here is from genome assembly GCF_003597395.2 of Chelonoidis abingdonii. Classification (NCBI taxonomy): domain Eukaryota; kingdom Metazoa; phylum Chordata; order Testudines; family Testudinidae; genus Chelonoidis; species Chelonoidis abingdonii. The sequence continues at coordinate 28,200,864 of NC_133790.1, read as the reverse complement.
TATGGAACCTAATCAGCTCTGTCTTTAAACAATGGAGAGGGGCAAGTCAAATAGTACTTGTGACTCAGGCAGACCATCAAGCAAAATACCTGTCCCCACCCTCTCTCTTGATGTCTTCAATCGGCACAGGCTAAGTACAGTTCTACTGCCCTTTTCTCATACAATAAGAACAACAACATTTCATTAAACCCTCCCCCACCCGCATTCAAGTGATTTATAACCCAACCCCAGCCAAAATCTATCACGTGGGCAATGCAGCTCTGTTTGCTGGATACCTAGGTAGATTAGGTGTGAATGTAAATACAGCCTGGTCCTGAAGCCTCTCCCCCCAGCCCCCAGCTCATCACTGGCTGTCAGGGAGAGCTCATTTAGACTTTGCTTCCAAATCATCATTTGAAATTATTAGGTTGGCCAACATCACCGAAATGAATGCACTGACATTGTCATAAAAACAACAGCTGTATAAGGAAGCTAGTCTATGTTCCTACTTTTCAAATCTATTATCCTTTTTCAGATACATGTATTTTATCATACACTCTATATGCTTTTAAAGGGCTTATTAATGTTTCAATTTCAATTCAAATTTCCAAACAATCACTAAATTGGCAACACTGCATGTAATTAGTTCACAGAACTGGGGGGGCGAGCGTTAGGGAAATTGGGGTGGGGTAGGGAAATTCTGTGCCATTCCCAGAGTGACAGCATGTTCCAGCCCAGGGTTGCAGCAGCTGAGCAAGACTTGCCCTGCAACTGCTGCTCTGGGCACCAGAGCTGAGAGAATGGAGCCTGGCTCCCCTGTGCTCTCAGTGCTTCTGCTGGTGCCCAAATGCAGCTGAGAAGGAGAAAGCTGCCTGACAGTAATGTGAGGGGGGAGGGGTGATGAGAGGGAAGTCTGGAAGAGAGAGACAGGGGGGGCAGGATTACAAGCCCATGGGGATGGGGAGCTTGCATGGGTGGGAAACTGGGAATGGGACAAGATAAGGTGGTGGAGAGAAACTGGTCCTGGGATAAGAAGGGGCTGGAGGGCACAGAGTTGAAAGAATTAATCTGTGGATGGGGAAAACAAGGGCAGAAGGGTCTGTGCCCACTGGAGCACACTTCCCTCAGTGCCTGGAATGGAACTTCAGATGCCTGAGTCTCACCATTGCTCTGCTGTCCACAATTATCTGTGAAACCCATTGAAAAAATCATGTGCTGAATCTCCCTGTAGTGTTGCTCCACAGAGGATGACAACCTACTACTGCTATCAGTTACTCCATTAGCTCAAATGACAGAGGTCTGTGCAGGGGATCTAAAGGTTTCTACACTGCTGATTACCCATGGTATGGTTCCACATGATAAAATTTCTGTTTTAAGTTTTTTTCCAGTTTCCTCTTTTAATAACCTAGAAAATTACAGCATAAAAGCTACATTACAACAAGCTTAAAGTTGCAAAGTCAAGCAGTCAAAAGTTGAGAAATGCCCAACCGGGGCCGGCTCCAGGCACCAGCTAAAGAAGCAGGTGCTTGGGGCGGCCAATACCAAGGGGCGGCATTCCAGCCGCTATTGGGGCAGCAGGTCCGGGTCTTCGGTGGTGGGTCCATCACTCCCTCTCGGAGCGAAGGACCAGCCCCCGAATTGCCACTGAAGAGTGAAGCGACATGATTGCACTGCCATCGCTTTTTTTTTTTTTTTTTGGCACTGTTTGGGGCAGCAGAAAACCTGGAGCCGGCCCTGTGCCCAACATTCCCAGAGCAGGCCTAGTCTGTGAAGTGAAGGAGGCAGGATCCTGCGAGAAGAAAAAAAGAAAAGAAAAGAAAAAACCTTTCATTAGAAAACTTAATTCTAGCTTTTCCTAACTACTGAGTGTTTGACTTTGCAACCTTAACATTCCTTTACTATTCTTTTGTGTGTGTAATAGTGTATCAAAGGGCTTGTCTTCACTACGGGCTAAATCAGCACCGCTGCAATTGATGCAGAATCATCAGTTTAGCGGGTCTGCTGAAGACACAATAAGTTGATGGGAGAGTGCTCTCCCATTGCCTTCAGTACGCCTCAACGAGAGGTGGAAGCTATGTTGACAGGAGAGGGTCTCCCGTTGACATATAGCTGTGTCTACTCTGCCCTAAATCAATCTAAGCTACATCAACTTAAGTTGTGTAACTTAACTAGAGTAACTTAGTTTTAGGCCTTGTCTACACTAACAAGGTAAATCAGAGTCTAAGCATGTATCTGTTGTGTAACTACATTACATAACGAAAGCGCAAGAGTGTTTGAGTCTGAAGCTATGTCCACACTACTGCGATGGCAGCCTATGCTACACAACTCCAGCTATGTGAACAACGTAGCTGGATTCGACGTACCTCCAGTTGAGTTACTCCCAGAGGTGGGGGGGAGTCGACAGGAGAAACTATCCTGTCTACTTACCTTAGTCTTCTTGTCGGGGTAGAGTACAGGGCAGGGGTCGACTGGAAAGCGATCTGCTGTCAATATGGCTGGTCTTCACTAGACCCGCTAAATCAACCATCAGTGGATCGATCTCAGAACATCGATCCCGGCTGTAGTATAGATGTAGCCTGAGTAGTCACAATGGTAACCGAGTAGGTTCAAATGTGACAAGAATCTGACTGAAATCATTGGTTACTCTCCATCAATCTTCCTGATGAGAACTCAGTAATAAGGGATCAGCCAGTCAAACTTCTCACCATTCCACCCCATCAACCTCTCTTAGAAAGAGCTGTTATCATTTCTGGTTAAATGTAGCTGTCTGACAATTCCTTCATCCTGATGGGCTTATTGTTAAACTGCTAACCCATGAAGAGAACTGCAATAAAAATGACAAAGAAGCATTATGGAGACTGGTGCACAGGTGAGCATGCTCGGTGTAATATTTTCAAAAGGTCATAACTTTGTTATTTATGACATGACTTTCTCCCAACTTGTCAAAAGTTCTCATCCTGTTTGAAGACTAAGTGTAGGTTTAAAGTCTGGAAACAGAGCAGGATTTGAGTTAAGTGACATAGCAAAAGGTCACAATCTACAGTGAAAAACAGAAAAGGCCAGTTGGTTCATTGTTGCATAAGCCAAAAATTGCTGGACAGATTCTGGTAAAACTTACCTAAAAATCTCCTTAGGTGAAAACTGGGCATAAGAAATTTCAGCTCCAAAGGAGGTTTTTTGTGAAAGTTGGCAGGAACTGAAAATAGGGGTCAGCACAGGGTAATCATGGAGTCATAGCCATACCTCCATACTGTTGTTCTTGGCCAGATGCTTGACATGTAGCTTTGGGAACAAAACTCCACAGAGATGAGCTGCAGTAATGTAAAGGAGGAAGGATATACTTCAAAGCTCCTAATGGTTTTGGTAACTTTGCTCTTTCTCGTTGCCTAGAAGATATCTATTTTCTCTTTTTCTGACGAACCGATCAGCCAGGAGGTTACCTGCCTGTCAATTCATATTTGCATCCTGCATGTCTTCAGGACAAATGGAATTTTTGTACCTATTATTTTTGATATAGAAAAGTTGAAGGGAAAGGTGATGGATTCAGATATGGCTCACTGGAGGTGTTCAGTCTGGCCTGGGCTCCACCTCTCTCTGAAGACTGATGTAGGCTGAGAACAAGGCAAGACACAAGCAAGCAGAGAATGGGCTTGCCCAGCTGCATCTGGAGCAGCAGGATATTCTCAATAGGGACAATATAGGTGAGAGTTTGAGACATTCGTGCATCACCCTGGTTCCTGACAACAGAACCATTATCTATAAAGATTTTACACAGCTTGGGTCCGAGTCATTGTCAGCCCGTATGTTACAGCATGCTAGTCATATCAGCTCTCTGCTGAGCATTATTGGTGTGCCATGACTGGACCCCCAAGTCATTGTTACTGCTTTCTGCATGCCTGACTGAAACGTCTCAAAAGGAGCCTAATGAGTAGAAAACAGTGGTCAATGAATCTCCAATGCAACATTTGGGATGAAAAGATAAATGCGTGGAACCTGCAGGACTCACTAGCATTTCCACAAACCATCTCTAGCTGCATGAATATCCATTGATAGATGAGCTCCACAAATTGTAGTGAGCCCAGTGCTTTGATTCCCCAAATTATTTGCAAATCAATTGACTATTCAAGCAGCGGTAAGTAGTGCCCCCTTTCCAACACCTTCCTTGGACATGCCCACCACCACGAGCATACAGAGACTTTCAGGTGCAGCAAGCATTTGACCACTTGCCAGGCCAAACTCGGGTCACATTCTTGGCCTACTTTTGTGGGACAGGTTTGATGACAGTGAAGGTGGGGTGCAGAGAAATATCAGCTAAGCAGAGAGTCACTGTGCAGTCCTATCTAAGCAAGATGGTTCAAAAGCATGTGTCCGCAATATGGAGTATTTCTTACTGCAGCACCAAACAGGAAAAAGCTAGTCCTGCTGTCAAAGGAAAGCTCTGTGGCTCCCTAGAGACAGTAGAGGAGTCTGGGTGATGAATGGTAAGACAGGGGGACTCCAAGGGGCACATGCAGAAACTCACCAGGATGAGTCAGAAGATCCAGGTTCTCAGTAAGATTAGTCAGCAGCTCATTTGGAGGGTTCGAGGGAGGGGGCAGAAAACAATGCTGATTTCAACACCTGGATGGCGTTGCCTTGCTTTTCTGCCACAGGCGCCTGATGTTGATGTAAAGATAGCAACATAAATGAGGGATGGGAATGCCTCCTTCTCATGTGCTGCTAAAACAGAGAGGAAGATCTTGAAGTTGGGAAATGAAACATCTGGGGCAAATTAGGAAAAATTCTCAATGCAGGAGATTCCTGAGCTCTTAAGAGAGCCTCTACCGCAGCAGAGATTCCAGAGTCAGGAATCAGTAACAATAATTAACAGTTGGAAGGAGCCAGCCCGTAAAATGCAGTGGTCAGCTGGAAGGAGGCCCACCTGGCTCTGGGGCCCTCACCCAGAGTGAGAGCTCAATGACTCAACATATTGTTTGTCCGGAGTCACATCCTGCTGTTTCCATAAGGGCTGAGAACAGAACCTTCCCTTCCTGCTTGCACGGAGGATACATCTGGGGAAAGAAAATAGCTTATTGGAGTCTGGTACAGAAAACATTCGGTACTGAAATCTGGAGAGCCCACAAAGCCTTGAGTTGGGATCTCAGCTCCAAGCAAAGCTAAAAGCCCAGCAACCCGCTTTCAGCAAGAAGGGAAAAAAAAGTTGCTCTTTCTGTCTTCTTCCTCCTCATCTTTTTTTTTTTAAGCTTCATTTTCAGTTCAACGATACTGTAGAGGCTGGAAATAATACAAAGGCTCTTTACAAAGCTTGACTTCTTTCTTCTGCAGCATCTGTGCTGAAATATCTGCTATGGTAACAGCCCTTGTTCTCTCTTCACAGAATTCAGCCTCATCAAATATTCTCTCTTTCAAGCTTGTTCTGTTAGACTGGAATTCCCTGCCTTGGCTCCATTACATCTCTAAATCACTGTGAGCATGATTAGAAAACTTGGGCAAAGAAGAGCTATGTTATGCTGCTCTATTCTTACGCTCTCCATTTGAAAGAAGCCTTTTGGTGGCGGCATAGCTCCATCCTGAGCCTGTGCCGACGTCTGGGAAGGTCTGAACTTGTGCCGAATGCAAACTCGGCTGGAATCCTGGGTCTCAAGGCTGGCCAGGGGCTGCGTTTATGGCACCTTTCAAGCCAGAGGGGGCCATGGTGATGCTACCTGCTGGCTGACAGATCCATTCTGGACATCCCTGGCTGCTGGGCGTATTTTAATTCCTCCAAAGAGGTTCATGCAAAGCTAAATAATCTGTTTTGTTTCTTTTTTTTATAGAATGTTGCCAATGAGCCTTGTGCGCTCCTGAGTGGTGGACTGAAAATAGTGGCCACACCCAGCAGGTGACGTACCACACTGCACATCTCTGCCAGTGCACCTCAGCCCTGCCCCGGAGCACCCTCTGCTGGCCAGTCTTAAACACCTGCCCCAAGAACTCTGTCCTGACCTGCATGCGTCTCCTATAAATGCACTGCCCTTCCTAGGGACTCTAGTGGGATGAGACCAGTTAGATCACCTTCTTTTGTGACCAAGATCAGGTTGAACACAGTGCTGTAGAGGCGAAGGGCCCATTGCCCCACCAACTCCTCCTCCCACACTGAACTGTGGACATCATACAGTTAAATGACTCTACTACGATTTCCACTGGGACATCCTTTCTCCATCAGGATAATCTGGTCATATAATGTGGCTAGTAAAAATTAGAGAAAGGCTCTTGTTCACAGCAGTGTACCTCTACAGTCTACCCCAAAGCCAAGGGCATTGCTCTGCATTTCCTTGACAAACCGGAGACCGACACTTGTTCTTGTTAACAAAGGGATTTACATACAGAGACACAATAGAAAAACAGTTTAGCCGCGCAGGGACATTCTTGGTTTGAATGGACGACGACACCTTTGTGTGGCTCTTGATCTTTGCCACATGGGCCAGGCCAATGAGGTACCAACACTAGATGAGCAGAAGCCACTGGCAACATGCTGCAGCCCTCACTAGAGCATGAATCACAGAACCTTAGCGTTAGACGGGACCGCAAGAGTCATCTAGTCTAACCCCCTGCTGAGATGCAGGATTTGTCGTGTCTAAGCCATCCCAGACAGATGGCTCCAGGTTCCTTTTGAAAACCTCCAGTGAAGAAGTGTTCTCAACCACCTGAGGCATCTGTTCCATTGTCCCACTGCTCTTACAGTTAGGAAGTTTTTCCCTGAGGGTCAATCTAAATCTGCTATGCTGTCGTTTGAACCCAAGGCCTCTTGTCCTGCCCTCTGTGGCAAGAGAAAACAACTTTTCTCCATTTTTTATTATGGCAGCCCTTCAAGTATTTGTAAATCACTATAATGTCCCCCCTTAATCTCCTCTTTTCCAAACTAAACAGACCCAGTTCCTTCAACCTTTACTCGTATGGCTTGCATTCCATCCCTTTAATCATCTTTGTCACTCTGGATCCTTTCTAGCTACATCCTTTCTAGACATTGGTGACCAAAGTCAGACACAGTAATCCAGCTGAGGCTTAGTAAGCACCGAGTATAGTGGTACTATCACCTCCCATGACTTGCATGCTATACCTCTGTTAACATAACGCAAAATTGTATTTGCTTTTATTTGCAACAGTAGTGCATTGTTGACTCATGTTGAGGTCGTGATCCACCATGACTTCCAGATCCTTCTCAGCCGCATATGATAGATTCCCCAAAACACACACATTTTTCCCTTTTGTTCTCTCTTTGTGGAGTAAGGTGATGTGGCCCCTTAAGGAAGCAAACTGGTGTTGCTGTGCATTTAGGCTTAGCTTCAAAGTCCCTTCCTCACACCATGTTGCAGCCTGGACTCCCTTTAGCAATCCCCTCTGGGGCCTCTGTTTTTAGGCTCTTGTCTGCCCATTTTGCTGCTGGCTCTGTGCAGCTTTTTGGCTATTCTGAATAGGCTGGAGGGCTTGTTTGTCTGTTTCACCTTTCCCTTTCCCCATGGGAGTTCTGTGGGATGTTGGGTCTTCACTGAACCCATGGAGAGACTGCAAAGACCCAGGATACTGTGGTAGGGAGTGAATGCAAAATTATCTTTATTTGCTCCATGCCTGCTATTGGCCACTTCAACTAGAAGTTCTAACTAGCACCACACGGACAATACAAGCTTGCTCCTTTATCGAGGGACCTGCAGGAAGCATGGTTCTGCCCCACTTCTCAGTGATGGTTCTATATGAATCCATTTGGGAATGAACACAGCCTCTGGGGCACTCTCTCCCACTCGTCACAGAGAAAGCTGTAGGCACAGCCTGGAGCCGAGCTGAGCACAGGGACTGTCCAGTGTGCTCTTGTGACGGACTGATGTTAATGCTCTGGCTACAACTGCTCTCAGAATGCTTCTCTGCCCATCCAGGCACTGACCCCCAGCTCTGCCAGGGAGATTAGTTTAGAGCAGGTGATTTCCTGTCACAATTATTTTCTCAAAAAAGCAGTGCCATGCTCAGCTCTCCCTGGTGCAAACATGCACCGTTCACCACTCATGTTTTAATTGTCTCAACCGCCTGAACGACTTCAGAGAAAGAAAAGCCTGTTTCCGAAACATGTCTCCCCCACAACCACATCCCAAAGCCACACTGGGGTGGTTTCCCCCTCAGAGCAGGGAGGAGGAAGGAAGCCCCCAGTGGAATTTCCCCACCTCTAGGAGCTTCCAACAGTTTCCCGCCTCCTTGACTGTGCCCCGCTGCACATGATCACAGCTGCTCACCGGGTCAGAAACAACTCAGGCAACAGTTCAGCAGCAGAAAGGCAGAGGACACCTGTATTCGCAGACAATCATGTTTCCGACCTGCTGCGGGGAGAGCACCTCAGCTGTTAAAGGCAGGTGTGGGGTGACCAAGCTAATCAAACCTCATGTTTCAGCTCAGACATTGATCACAGTAAGTGTCAGGACAAAACCCTCGCTCAGCCCCCTCTCCTACTGGCGCAATGCGGCATAGTGAGCTCCAAGCGCTGCGGTTCGTTTGATGGTTGGTTTTCTTGTCCATCCTCTCAAGCTAAATCTGTCTGGCTTAGTGATGGCTCAAGCAGGGGCATGCTAACAATGCCTGTGGGGCATTTACACCATGGAGAGAGAAGGGATACTTAGCGAGTGGGATACTCAGGGAACAATGGGATTATAATGGGGTGGCACCCTCCTCTCATGAGCGCCCCCTGGCTGAGTGCATGTGCCTGCCCTCTCTGCTTGTACTAGGTCTTCAGTGACTCAGCCCTCTGGCCACGTCTCTCACAGTCTGTATGTAAAACAACACAAACAGACCACTTTGGGGAAACAAGTCCAACAGGGGCCTGTCAGCCTGCAGCCCTCCCTGGGTTCAGGTTCTTAGTTAGTCCCTCAGCCCCTCCTGGGATAGCCTAGGCCCTGATATGAGACCATGCCCCCAGAGCTTCATCCCTGGAGACTCTTTGCCTTTCTGGGCCACTGAACAGTTCAATTCCCCTTCCAGGGGTATATTCCAGTTCAGTATTCAGATCACTTCCCCAATCGCTAGTAGGGGAGGGGGAAACTAGGCCTGCCCACACCTCAGGGTCCCAGCCCAGGCACCCTACCAATAGCAGCCACCTGCTGCGTCCCTTTACTGCTCACTACATTGATGCTACTCTTCCCTGGGCCACTTCTGCACAACCTCAAGGATGCTTCATCCTTACTGTAGGGCTGAAGTCTTGGGCTCAGTCCCAGCAGCCAGACAAGAGCTTCTTCTCTGCTCCCCCAGTCCCTGCCAACCACTGCTCTGTCTGAGATACTGCAGTTCCTTCAGCCAGCCAGCCAGGAATACCACCCTCATTCCTCTGGCTCCAGGCAGCAACTGACTGTCTTTAGTACAGCACCCCTTTTTATGTGGCCCTGCTGGGTCCTGATTGGCTGTTCTTTGCAGCCTCTCTGATTGGCTGCTTCCCCTGCAGCCACTCTAGGCAGCCTGGAGAACTTCTCTACTGTGCCTTTCTGAGATAGGGTGTGGTAGGATCCTAAGGCCTCCAGCAGGGGGCCTCAAAGGGCCTAGTAGACCCTGTCACAAGGATGAAATTAAGAAAAGGAGAATTTATGAAAATATCAATAAAGTTTTCCATCAGTGAGATGTGGGAAGTCGGTGGCAGTCTCTCTGGAGTAGGGAGTGGGGTGGCAGCTGCATTGTTGGGGACTGTTAAAACCAGGTTGGATCAAACTCTAGAAAATGCCCTAAAAGAACAATCCTGCCCTAGGCCTCAGGACATGGGCTGGACGTGAGTCTGCAAAAGCAAAAACATCGTGCCCCTTGTTCCTGCTATCTCTTGTGATGGGCAGCGGGTGTATGGCCACAGCTTGACTCAAGTCCCCATCAGTCCTAAGGGCTCTGAAATGCTCCTGCTGGCTTGGAGCTCTCTGTCCAGCTTTCATCCTACTGATATTACCCACTCAAAGGAATCACTTTTTACCTGAGCCATCCTAGAGCTTTAAGCATGGCCTCTGGTCCCGCCTCACTCCTGTTCCTCTTAGGGTTTATCTTCCAGGTGTCCTCTGGCTTTTCCAGCCACTAACTTTTTATGTGGCCCCTTCTTTGGTTATTGAGGTGAGGTTTTACACCAGCACTGTGTGCATTCAGATCTCCTCTGCATGTCCTCCCACCAGCCAGAACTGAAGCTGGACAAATTCAGAGTGGAAATGAGGCATACATTTCTAACAAGGAGAGTAATTAGCCATTGGAACAGTTTGCTATGGGCTGTGGCAGATTCTCCGTCCCTGACAACTTTTAAATCAAGGCTGGATGTTTTTCTAAAGGTTCTGCTCTTGGAATGATTTTGGAGGCAGTTCTCTGAGCTGTGTTACACAGATCAGCCTAGATGATCACAATGGTCCCTTCTGGCCTTGGAATCTCGGAATCTACTAGATCACGGTGTGTGCAAATCACCAATCAGCATCTAACACCGGCCACTACAAACCAACTCTCTGCATGGTGGCACGAGGCACAGCCCAGCGCTCAGTGAGTAAGAGGTGACAACGCACGCAGTGGGGGTTGCTCCAATTGTATGCATTTTGGCAGCTGTTAGGCAAGCCCATGCACAGAGATAATCAGTGCCCACAGACGACTTATAGCTACTTCCAATTAGGGATTTCATTTTTTAGGAGCAATCAGCAGCATCAGGCAGTGACCACTAGTGCTCTCTAGCAATACACTCCACACTCAGGGAGGGAATTGTTTGACATTATTTTGGGCTTACGCAGGACTGGGCCTCCTCCCTCACTGCACGGTTGCCCAATGTGGGATGAGGGAATAAGAAGCGTCCTTCAGCATTGTGTAAGCTGCATAGAACCAGCCAGAACTGCAGAGCTGGGGCAGGGCTGATTGTGAGGGGAGCCCCACAGTGTCCTGGGAAAGGCGAGAAGGACTGGGAAATACATGGAGCCATGGCCCCACCGCCCATGCAACAGGCTGGCCATGTGGCAGGCAGTATGTCCCTTAAAGCGGCAGCATGGTTTTTGGTCCTCCTCCATGCATCAGAACATTCCCAGGATGCCCTGTGTCTCTGATGCAGGCTGCCTTCTGGTGCTGCCCCTGTCGTGCAGCACCACAGCACCCCCAGTGCAGGCCTGTGCCCTTCTGCCCAATCTAGCCCTGACCCTGAACACAATCATTTACCACCCTGCTGCCATTTCAGGCCTGACCTTGAAGACCCTTGTGCACACAAAGAACTTTACTCACATGAGTAACCGCATTGTGCCTAATGGAACTGCTCACACAAGTGCATTTACTCCCATGAGAAAGTGTCTTCACGGCCAGGTGCTTCCGCATCGGCCGTGACAAATGGCCAAGAATGAGCCGAAGGAACAACCTCAGCCACAACCCTCCCCCCGGCTGCCCTTGCACATGGAGCATTTCCTGCACCAGTTTGTAAAGTCCCATTCCCCCCCACCCCCTTCTTCCATGGCACCTTCCAGGACTGGGACCATGGACAATGGACAGGCTGGGGGGGCTGTATAGAAAAAGTCTATAGAAAGTAATCTATAATGTGTATTGATAAGGTATGATCTGGGTGGTATCTCCCTGCCCACTTTTCACATGTCTACTATATGGGATTTAAAAAAAAGCAAAAACTAGAAGTGATTCATAGATTCCAAGGCCCGAGGTGACCATTGTGATCCTCTAGTCTGACAAATAGGGTATAATAACCTGCCTACAATTGTCCTGGACTCACTGCTTGTGTGAGGCATTGCTCTGCCCAGTCAGTTGCCTAGTGTATTGTCTTAGGCCTGGTATAGACTTAAAATTTAGGTTGCCATAACTATGTTGGTCAAGGGTGTGAAAAATCCACCTCCCAAGCTGACATAGCTATCATAGAATACCAGGGATCTTAGGAGGTCAATTACTCCAACCCCCTGCTCAAAGCAGGACCAATCCCCAGACAGATTTTTGTCCCATGTCCCTAAATGCCCCCCTCAAGGATTGAACTCACAACCCTGGGTTTACTGAGCTAATGCTCAAGCCACTGAGCTATCCCTCTCCTATGCTGACCTATCCCACAGTGTAGCCACAGCTAGGTCAATGGAAGAATGCCTCCCTCAACCTATCTACCAAGTCCAGGTTCCTTCCCCACTCAGAATTCTAGGGTACAGATGTGGGGACCCACATGAAAACCCCCTAAGCTTATTTACCACCTTAGGTTAATAGTAAGCAGCCACCACCAAGCGTGTTTCAAATCTTAGGGGAGAGACACTTGGAACTCTGCCTTTTTCCAAAGATTTCCCAGGTCTCTAACCCCCGTTTTCCTGGGCAGATTTGAGACTAATTCCTTCCCCCTTGCCTCAAGTCCTTACACCCCTTTTCCTGGGTAGGCTTAAGAGTATACCCTCCCCAATTAGTCCTGGTGAACACAGATCCAAAACCCTTGGATTTTAAAACAATGAAAAATCAATCAGGTTTTTAAAAGAAGAATTTTAATTAAAGAAGGTGGTAAAAATTATTTCTGTAAACTTAGGATGGAAAATAACTTTACAGGGTAATTAGATTCAAAGAGCCCAGAGAAACCCCATCTAGCCCTAGATTCAAAGTTACAGCAAACAGAGATAAACCCTCTAGCAAAAGGAACATTTACAAGTTGAGAAAACAAAGATAAAACTAACAGCCTTGCCTGGCTGTTACTTACAAGTCTGAAATATGAGAGACTGGTTCAGAAAGATTTGGAGCGCATGGATTGATGTCTGGTTCCTTTTAGTCCCAAGAGCGAACAACCCTCAAAACAAAGAGCACACAAACAAAAGCCCCCCCTCCCCGCACAAGATTTGAAAGTATCTTGTCCCCTTATTGGTCCTTTGGGTCAGGTGTCAGCCAGATTACCTGAGCTTCTTAACCCTTTACAGGTAAAAGGATTTTGGTGTCTTTGGCCAGGAGGGATTTTATAGTATTGTATGCAGGAGGGTTGTTACCCTTCCCTTTATAGTTATGACATACCATCATTTGGGAAGGCAGCATTCCTACAATCAGGGACAAATTCTTCTTTTGGTTTAGGTTGCATCTACAAGACAGTGTTATGCCAGCATAGTGACCAAGCCACAGCTTTGCTGCTATAGTCCCTGCTTTTGGTGAATCTCTGGTGCGAGCCCAGCAAAGCAGTGGATTTTAGTGGAGTTCCAGGAATGACCACAGACACCATCAAAGAGCAAAGAAACGGGCAGCGTAGGAAATGTACTGGACCCATGCAAGGAGCGGTTTAAGTGTCTCAAGACTGAGTACTGGAAAACCAGGGAACAGAACTGCACCCTGAGCAATTCATTGACAACGTGCCCATTTTATGGTGAATTTGACTGGATGCTGGACTCAGCACTGAGCATGGAGTCCACGGAGGTGTGCAATGACCTGGCGACCTGCTGACCTCAGAATCCAGCATGGGAAATAACAGGAGCCAGCAGCAAGTGCCAAATGAGTGCAGTGAAGTGACACTCCTGCTGACACTGGTCCCAGAGGAGGCTTTGCCACAGGAGCAGCTGCAGCACATCCTGGGACCATACACAGAGGAGTTTTTTGATGCCCTCCAAGGGACAGCCGGCTGTGGAACTGGCAGCAGAAATGGATGAGGAAGAATCTGCCCCAGAGCCTGGTCAGTTTCTGGAATGGGAGTAATTTCCATTCTGTGAACCAATGCAAAAGTTATGACAAGCCCCGGATACCAGCATGTATCCACTGATGGCAGATTGCATGTCCTGGTGTCCCCTACCCGCCTTCCCCAACACTGAATCATAGAAATGTAGGGCTGAAGGGATCTCAAGAGGTCATCTAGTCCCGTCCCCTGCACTAGGGAAGGACTAAGTATTATCTAGACCTTCCCTGCCAGGTGTTTGTCTGACCTGCTCTTAAAAACCTCCAGTGATGGAGTTTCCACAACCTCTTTAGGTAATTTGTTCTGGTGCTTAACTACCCTGACAGTTAGGAAGTTTTTCTTAATATCTAACCTGAATTTCCCATGCTGCAATTTAAATATATTACTTCTTTTCCTGTCCCCATTGGTTAAGAAGAACAATTTATCATCTGCCTCTTTATAACAACCCTTTACGTACTTGAAGACTATTATCATGTCTCCCCTCAGTTTTCTCTTCTCCAGACTGAACAAACACAATGTTTTCAATTTTTCCTGATAGGTTGTGTTTTCTAGACCTTTAATCATTTTTGTTGCTCTTCTCTGGACTTTTTCTAATTTGTCTGCATCCTTCCCAAAGTGTGGTGCCCAGAACTGAACACACTACTCCACCCCTTGTTTCGCAACAGTATTACATTATTGACTCATATTTAGTTTGTGATCCACTATAACCCTCAGATTCTTTTCCTTCCTAGACAATCATTTCCCATTTTGTATCTATGCAATTGATTATGCCTTCCTAAACACAGTACTTTGCATTTGTCCTTATTGAATTTCATCCTATTTGTTTCAGACCATTTCTCTAGTTTGTCCAGATCATTTTGAATTCTAATCTTGTCCTCCAAAGCACTTGTAACTCCTCTCAGGTTGGTGTTGTCTGCAAACTTAACAAGTGCACTCTGTACACCATTTTCCAAATCATTACTGAAGATATTGAATAGAACCAGACCTCTGGCTTCACACACTGCGTGAAGAGCACAGCAAGCCACAGTGATGCAGACAGCATTGATGACACTGGCACCCAAATGGGTCTGTAGACGTCTTAAGCAGGATTTGAGTATCCCAAAAGCACATTCAACAACCGTTCTATGTATGCCGAGAGTGTAATTACACCTTTTGCCAGCGCCTCTGATATCAGGGTACAGTTTCTTAAGCCAAAGCAAAAGGGGCTTTATGTGGGGTTCCCCCAGAATAACGGTGAGGATAGTACTCTGTTTATAACAATGCTATTTGGTGAGAAGAGAGGAGCCTGCTTTAGCCACAAGGCACTGGAAGCTGCAAGTTCCCAGGCAGCGATTTATGACGCTTTGATTTGCTCCTGAAACATTTACAAGAACCTGAAGTTTTGGCCTTCTAGCCCAGTTTCTTTCCCCGGATTTTCCTGATGAGGGTAGCGGAGAGGTTGATCATGCTGGGCAGGGGAGAGACACTGGGATTGGGATTTGATCATGTGGCCTTGTGCCCTGAGCCCCAGATGGGCCTGCGGTGACCAGAACAGTGTGTGCAGGCACAGGGAGGAGGTGCTGAAATGTCCCCCCGACCCTGACTCCAGAGCAGGATGCTAGCCACCTCCTGCTCCAGGGCCCATGGAGAGGGCTGCACAGGAGTTGTGGGGGAGGCCTCCAGCCTGTGGTCCTGGATGGCGGCAGGACCCCGCCCAGGGCTGAGTTGCCACTGAAAGGAACTGGGAGTAAAAACCCCAGTGGAAGCTGTTCCAGGCTGAAGCATCTGTGCCCCCCGGTGAATCATGCAGGAGCGTCCAAGTAATCCTCCTCTCAGCGAGTGGGGCTCAGGGGATGGGGAGAAAAGTGGGGGTCTGGGATTTGCAAGGACTGGAATCCCCAGATGGGTGAAGGCAGGAAGGCTGCTCTCTCAGCAATGCCCCAGCAACCCCTTTCCACCCATGGGCCACACTGCCATTAGGCCAGTGCTTTGAGCAGCCCCCAGGTGAATGCTGCATCAGCACCCAGTGTGTGAAGACAACTGCAGCTCCAGTCCTTCTGCCCGAAGGTCCTCGGAGCCTGGTTCACACAGTTCACCCTATGGGAGCCTGTGTGGTATCCCCATGAGAAGGAGGGTTTCAGAGGGGGCAGAACTTTCCCTTTGTGCCCCTAGGGGGCACTCCACCTCCCACGGGTCACTACTGCTCACAGCCTGAGCCCAGCGCTGTATAACTAGTCTGAGCACTGGGTGGTGCATGAATTCCTAGAGACACAGACTGAGTTACTGATCCAGGGATCAGAAGCAAAGACCGAGGAATTATTTTGCTGGGGGTAGATAATAAACAATGATGAAGTATTCACCTGCACCAATGAGGTGATCTGGGCAATCACTAGTGAACAGCAAGCCATTGTCCTGCTGATTTGTACTAATGAAAAATGTTGGGCTTTGAATCCGTCCCGGGTTCACAATGGCTCCAGTGGCACCACGGAGCCAAGCCCATGCCCAGAAAGGGCTCCTGCCTGCTCTCTGGCACTGCATCCTGAGACCCCCTAGCTCCCCCCGCTCACCATTTGCTCCTCTTGGCCTGCCCACTGGCTGCCTCCTCAGCCCCACCCAGCTCCTCTCTGCCCCCTGGCCAGACCCCAGGGCACCTCTGACTCCAGGAGGCTCTGCTTCCCCCACCTGTGGTGCTCTGCCTGCCGCCTCAGACTGATGCAGAAGCTCGGGGGTGGAGGGGAAGGGAACAGTGCAGGGAGCTTGGCTGGGCCCTCCAGGCAAGTGGGTCCTGAGGTAGCCTGGCTGGAGCAGACCCTGGCCTGGCTGATCGCACCACTCCCGAGGGACTGGACCGATTCCCCACGCCGGGACCAGCTCTAGCTGCACGAGCGGCTCAGCCCAGCAGACACAGTTGCCTCCTAGCAGGGCCAGGGAGTGTGGCCTGGAGGCAGGGAATGGGGGAGTGGGTCTCAGGGTGAGGAGGGGGTCTGGACTGTGAGGGGGCAGGGAAGATCTGTGTGTTGGGACACTTGGGAGTGGGGGGTTCTGGGGGGGGTGCTGGGCAGTTGTGGTGGGGCTGTGGGCAGTGGGCTTTGGGCAGGGAGGCTGTTGTGCAGGGTGTTGTGCATTTGTGTGGAGGGGGCTGTGGGGGGGCTCTGGGCATAGTGGGTATAGGGAGGCTCTGGCCATAAGGAGTCAGGAGGATGTTGGGTGGGGGTGCTGTGTGGCACGGCATGGGCCCACCCCCCGAGGGGAAGGGACACGCTGGCAGCACAAGGCCGGGCAGGCCACTGTGTGTCTGACATCTGCTGGTTTCTAAATAGTGCCTTGCATTGGGCTGAGCGGAGCTGGCCACCCCGTCATGCCATGGCCCATTGCCCCTGGCTGGCCCCTCACTCTCACCTCCCCATACCATGGCCCATTGCTCCCATGGGGGCCCACAAAAGGTTAATCCGGCCTTGGGCTTTGTCTTCTTGTGGAGGGAAGATGGAGAGGCCAGGAGGGTGACTGGTGACACTGGCATGGAAACAGAGCATGCTGCTATCTGAAAGGCCATTTGTAATGACCATGGGGCTTGGTAGCTGGCAGCGAGGGTGACCAGATATCCCGATTTTAAAGGGACAGTCCTGATATTCAGGACTTTGTCTTATATAGTTGCCTATTACCCTCCACCCCATCCTGATTTTTCAGATCTGCTATCTGGTCACCCTACAGCCCAGCCTGTGAGGAAATCATGGGAGACCAGAGGCTGAAGACGAGTTTGGGGCAGGTTAGAAGAAGAGAGAGGCATATGGCACGGAGATGTCAGCCCCCAACACTTGAAGGACAGTGTGGGTGAAAAGGGGACAGATGAGTCCCACCAGGATGAGTCCTGTCCTGTGAGCAGTAAGTGGAAGGAAGGTGAGAGCAGGCGGCGGATTTCCCAGTGCCCACAGCAGTGCACCCGCCTGAAGCAGTGAGGTTCTGGGTGCTAGTGAGTGCGTTGTGTTGTGTATTGCAGACGGCTCTGAGCAGGATGTAGGGAGGACAGGCTCCCAGAAGCACATGAATCTGGGTGTGTCAGAGGGAAGCAGGGACTCTTCAGGAGGAAGTTCAAGCTGCTTGTTAGCTGGGTGGGAGAACTGAGCCATTGTGCATTCCTGACACAGCCAGCTGAGCCAAAGCACCGGCCCGCTGATCCAGAGCTGAAACACCGGCCCTGGTTCCTTTGCAATTACCTACTGCAACAATCTCACCCGTTATTTACATATTTATAGATTATTTACATAAAAAAGCATAATACTCCAAAACTGATCACACGCTCTGTAATTTAAATGAAAATTTGTTATTCAGACGTCTCCATCGTAATGTCACATGCCACAAAATAGAACGCGTACAGCAACAGCCGGAGACCTGATATTAATAATTAGAATACATTACCGCCTTGATGAGGCATTTACAGAAAACAGCGGCTCTGTCTCCAAACTGCAGAGATGTTCCCAACACCCCAATTAGAATATGTCACCGGCTTTTATTTATTCTGTAGATCGCCCAGCATCAATCGCAGCATTTGCTTCATTCCAACTCTTTATAACGCTCCAATATGTGCCATCCATCGCCTCCCTCCATGGCCCCGTTTATTCCCTATACACCAGTGGGTCCTAGTGTGTGAAACACAAAGGACAGTACTACCCTGGCCAACTCAAACCCCACAAAGGGAGAGGAAACCTGGCAAGAAGGGTTAAAACATGTCCTCCGACCGTTTAATGCTCACCCTACCTAGGGACACTATGGATGAGCAGGGGAGGTCACCCAATGCAGCAGGCGTGCCTGCTACTCCCAGGATTGCTTCGCAACTCAGAGCAGGAAAAATGCAGGAAAATAAAATGACCACCCAGAGGGGCCGGGATGCACATGCAGATCCCAACCCGGAGCCGTGCAGATGAGCTAGAGCGAGGCAGGTCTTGTCTAGTGGATGGACACAGCTATGGTGCAAAGGTGCTGCAAAGGGCTAACGAGACAATAGTTAATAGAGCTTGTCTCATGTACATCTCCCCTCCCATCACCTGCACCCCCTGTGTCTCCTCTTCCCTCGACCCTATCACCCAGTCCCAGCTCTCCCCTTCTCCCAGTCTCCACTCCTCTCCTGGCCCCACCCATTCAGGGTTGCAGAACATCGCTGTTTGTGGTACCCCCCACAGTCTGCCCCTGGAGACATCCTGATGTGTCTGTGACTCTCCTAAATGTGATTGAATAGGACAACCATGAGTCTCAGAGACGGGAAGGGGAATGAAGTGGACAGCAAAGGGAGAGCCTGTTTCCCTTTGCTCCTGCCTCCCTGCCACCTGGTCTCCTGCTCCACTTCCTGCTTGTGCTCCCCCACTCTTCCCCTGCCATGGGGCTCCTCACTCCCTAGGACCATCCTCTCCCACTAATGGCCGGCAACTCTGGTTTCACTGGTGGGACAAGTCCCTAGAGGAGTGCCCGTTTTCCCCTTTGCAGCATCAATCCACAGTTGAGACAGCTGGGCTGGCTCCTCTTCATTCTTTCCAGCTGCTTTTACTGGCAGGAAGCCATCTGGATGCTGGTGGAAGAAGGAGATCCAGCACCATGGTCCTGGTCCTGCAAAGTGCCTAGACCTCTTAGCACCCATTCAAGTTCTTGGCCATTGATGGGGCTGGATATCTTCCAGGAGGTGCTTAGCATCTGGCAGGACTGATCCCCATATGCCCATGCTCTTGGCAGACCATCAGCAGGTGCTGTTCAGGTCACCACAGAGCACAGCGTGGGGATCAATACTCTGATTTATACTCTGGCAGCTCATTTTGCCAGCAGAGATTCCAATCTAACCCCAGCTTCAACCACATTTGAGGATTTGACCCAGGAGCGAGCTGGAACAACAAGGGTTATTTTCTAAGTTCTATATAACTCTGCCCGAAAGAGCCGTTGATAAGAAAATAACCCAGATGAAAAGATGGCAGAGGGATTTGGACAAAGAAGTTGATCTGGATGAATGGATCTCAATATGGGAAAAGGGATATACAGCTTCAATTTGCGTAGCTCAAAGACATTTTTATAAATCACAGTGTAGATGGGATTTGAATCCAGTTAAGATGTGTAATATTTTTGCTACAAGGGAGATGCTTTGTTGGAAGGGTTTCAGGGACGGGGGGAAAATACTTGCACATGTGCTGTGTCCAGGAATTACGCCGTTTGGGGAGGAAATTATTGAAGAGATTTATCTTATGACAAAATGCTGACGGCTTGGAGATCCCCAGACCTGCTTAATGTTCCAATAAAGGATCTTGATTTTAAACAGAACAAATTACAATTTCTTTTTTTTTTTTATCGTTAGTGGCTGGGCCCTGTATTGCCCTTTATTAGAAAAACGTGACCTTCCCGCCTCCCTCTTCCTATGCGATTGTGGGTATAGTAAGTATGGATTGGCCTTGTACTGGAAAAGCTTTCACACAAGTTCGTCCACAGGAGAGGGGCCAAAAAGAGGACAGGCATTTAGAAATATGGGCACTCCAGCCAACAAGACGGGTTCTTCGAAGATGAACCCGATCCTGAATAAGGAGTGAAGTGTGATTTGTCACTGTACCTTAATGACAAGGTTTTAAAAAAAGAAAAAAGGAGCAGAAGGCCAACTTTTCATGTTAGCCGTGACTGTCCTACCGGGCACCTCCCAGCCTATACAGACTCTTCTGCCCTGGGCGGTGGGTCCTGGCCCCTAACCTTGCAATGGAAGCTGGGTTTCAGTTTGGTGCAAGGCAAATCATAGAATATCAGGGTTGGAAGGGACCTCAGGAGGTATCTAGTCCAACCCCCTGCTCAAAGCAGGACCAATCCTCAACTAAATCATCCCAGCCAGGGCTTTGTCAAGCCTGACCTTAAAAACCTCTAAGGAAGGAGATTCCACCACCTCCCTAGGTAACCCATTCCAGTGCTTCATCACTCTCTTAGTGAAAAAGTTTTTCCTAATATCCAACCTAAACCTCCCCCACTGCAACTTGAGACCATTACTCCTTGTTCTGTCATCTGCTACCTCTGAGAACAGTCTGGGTCCATCCTCTTTGGAACCCCCTTTCAGGTAGTTGAAAGCAGATATCAAATCCCCACCTCATTCTTCTCTTCTGCAGACTAAACAATCCCAGTTCCCTCAGCCTCTCCTCATAAATCATATGCTCCAGCCCCCTAATCATTTTTGTTGCCCTCCGCTGGACTCTCTCCAATTTGTCCACGTTCTTCTTGTAGTGTGGGGCCCAAAACTGGACACAATACTCCAGATGAGGCCTCACCAATGTCGAATAGAGGGGAATGATCACATCCCTCGATCTGCTGGCAATGCCCCTACTTATACAGCCCAAAATGCCGTTAGCCTTCTTGGCAGCAAGGGCACATGGTCAAGTCATATCCAGCTTCTCGTCCACTGTAACCCCTAGGTGCTTTTCTGCAGAACTGCTGCTTATTCGGTCCCTAGTCTGTAACAGTGAATGGGATTCTTCTGTCCTCAGTGCAGGACTCTGCACTTGTCCTTGTTGAACCTCATCAGGTTTCTTTTGGCCCAGTCCTCTAATTTGTCTAGGTAAATGAATAAATGCTGCCTGACACAGCGCTTCTGAACAACCCTACAATAACAAACCTGGCCGCGCAGCCAGCCACCCTAAAATAATGCTTAATGGAGAAGTCAAACATTTCATAAGGAAACAGATTTAAGGGTCACACATTCAAGGAGTAATTATGGAAAAGAGCAACTACTGCCATGATCTGTCAAGTTATGACAAATACCCCCACAGCACCCTGCTAACAAATAATTGGGAGGAGAAATCGCAGCGAGAAAGGCCGGCTGAATGAGAAGACAGTGATAATGTCACTGGAAATCATCCTTGTTGCTGCAGAGTGCATTACAACCAGGGCTTTTCCTTGTGCCATTAACGCTGGCTCTCGGGAGCTGCACATCGCTGATAATGGGTTGATAGAGCTGGTGAGACGCGGGATGGATTCGTGTCTCAACTCTCACCTCATTAATGCCGATGTTAGAAAAGCAATGTCATGGAGATTCTAATCCAGAAGGGATCACATCGCCGCACTAAGTGTCCAAGCCAAAATCACTGGTGGTGCCTCCAGGACGCGGCCAGGTCGGGCACTGTTTCCATTATAAGCAGAGTAGCTGCATGTAACCCTAACTCTCTTCCTAGATGCCACCTTACAGCCTGCAGAATGTACCTGGAAAGTGCTAACGCTAACCTGAAATCTTCTGTATGGGAGACCTCTTGGAATGGTGTCTGGTTCTAGCCAGTCTGCAGCACTTGGACTGACACAGCAGTCAAGTTTGGGTTTGATGACACACAGACAGTGCTGGGTTTGATCCATCCTCCTGAGAGTGGGTGGGGAAAGGGGCTTGGGGAGCCTCCTGGTATCACCCACCCCAGTAGGCTTGGTTGTTTGGTTCTAGATGTTCATTTGCCCCTTTCAGGGCAGTCTCAGGGGTGTCACAGAAGTCATAGGCACAAACGATAATCCGGCCTGGCTGAAAGACATTAGCAGGAAACAAGCCTTGGGGAGAATCCCTTTAGCCGCCAAGATGGATGCTGCCCCATCATCTCCCATGGCAGCGCCACCCTCTGGGGTGGTGGCCTGGATCACAGAGAGGGTCTCTGCCTGAGAAGACAGCCAGGCCCACTGCTGTGGGGAGGCACTGGGGCATCCTCTCCTTGGCTCACTCTCTCGCATCATCCTCACAGACTCCCTCCCACCAGGAGCAGGTGCTGCTCTGGGCAGTGTCCATAGCAGAGCAGGTGGCTCCATCTCAGCTGCCTGCCCCTTGCTTACCGGCTCCTCTCCCTTCTCTGAGCGCAGAGGTGGGGACAACGTCACAGACGTTTGTTCCCTGACCTCTCTGGGGGCTCCGAGGGGACAAGAGAGTCACACAGTGTAGACCTGAGGGTTCAGTGGGGTGGGGGGATAAAGAGCTGGGGGCTGAATGGCTGGAGGGCTGAATGAGGAACTGTTGCCTGATCTACTGATTGTATATTGATCATATTACTGATTTAAAAAGAACAGGAGTACCTGTGGCACCTTAGAGACTAATAAATTTGTTTGAGCATAAGCTTTTGTGGGCTACAGCCCACTTCATCAAATGCATGTAGTGGAAGTGGGTTGTAGCCCATGAAAGCTTATGCTAGAATACATTTGTTAGTTTCTAAGGTGCCACAAGGATTCCTCGTTCTTTTTGCTGATACAGACTAACACAGTTGCTACTCTCAACCCTGTTACTGATTTAGTTTCCCCGGTGAGCACTCTGAAACGTGGTAGGTTCTTGTCCTGAGATTAAGCCCAGGATTATCAGAATTCCTGTTCAAGGGGGAGCCTTGACGGGCACAGCAATGACAAAGCTCACACACAAGAAAAAGCCTTTTGTAATTGTAACGGTTTTAATAACCCAGTTTGCAAAGTCACCAACATTCCAGTCCAGCCAAGTAGCTTGAGATGGCACAGAATGAGCTGAGCATCCCTAGACCTACACAGCCCCTGCAGAACACCACGAAGCGTTAGTTCATCTTCCCCCTCACCAGCCTCAGTAGTCATCAGCCTGGCATCTCCTCAGACACACAGGCTGGGATACAGCTGTATAATGTGTTACACCCACACCACTAGGCCTAATGCATATTCTGGAGGGGTTTCGGCCCCTTTCCCTTCTTCGTAGTTCTTCCTCCTACTAACGCTGGGGTGCCCTTCTCCCATAGCTTATAAATCTTTTTACCTCACGTTCATTAGCATATACATCCAAGTTACCATGGCTCTCTTGTGGTCAGACAGCTGCTGACTTAAAATACCCCAAGCTGGTACTAAGTAGCATGTTGTGGTTACCTGTCAGCAGTTGTGTTGCCTTGTGCTGTCTTATGATCTAGGGTTACTCCCGGTTAGCTACTCCTGTTAAGGCTTTTTAGGCCTTGGGCCTTGATTGGTTTAGCTGAGCTACTGTCTCACAGGCCTTGAGGCTTGCAGACTCATTGCGTTACTGCCCAGGGCCATCCAGAGGATTCCGGGGGCCTGGGGTCTTCGGAGGCAGAGGACCCTTCCGTTCCGGGATCCGCTGCTGAAGTGCAGCCGGGTCTTCTGTGGTAATTTGGTGGTGGGGAGCCCCCGCCATGGGTCTTTGGGGCACTTCGGTGGCGGGTCCCTGAATGGAAGGGCCCCCCGCCGCTGAATTACTGCCGAAAACCCGGCTGTGGTTCTGCGGTAATTCGCCGGCGGGGGGTCCTTCCACCCCGGAGCGGAAGGATCCTCCGCTGGCAAAGACCGGGAGCTGAAGAAGCTCCAGGAACCACGAGAGTTTTCCGGGGCCCCTGGAGCAAGTGAAGGACCCCGATCCAGGGGTCCTGAAAAACTCTCGTGGGGCCTGGGGCAAAGGGCAAATTGACCCTCTTTCCCCCCCGGGTGACCCTGTTACTGCCTTAACTTATACCAATGCCTCACCTAGCAATTACCTATAGATATCTGCTACAGAATGAGCACTGAGGAATCGCAGTGTCAATGGCCAGGGACTGCAAAATCCAGCCACGCTTTCAATGAAACCCTGATGATGAAGACTTTGTCAGCCACAATCTTGCATTCAACTGCAGGACTCAATGAGCGAGGTCCCTGTCAGCCACCACCCTGCCCAGTTCATGAGCAGAGACACTAAGTGAGGCCTTTGGCACTGCCATGAAATGGCACACACTTTGCCTGCAACTTCCCATGGCTTTTCCCCCTCCCCTCCCAGCGACTCACTGCAGGGAGTAAGGGGCTGGGTCCAGGTAATAGAGCATCCTGTGCCCCAAGATGTCCAGGAACTTTCTGTCTGTCGGGTGGGGGTGTCTGTAAGAACTCACACATTTAACTCTTCCTCATAAGTAGTGCCCGACCAAATTCACAGTCCATTTCAGGATCATAGAATCTCAGGGTTAGAAGGGACCTCAGGAGGTCATCTAGTCCAACCCCCTGCTCAAAGCAGGACCAATGCCCAGATACATTTTTGCCCCAGATCCCTAAATGACCCCCTCAAGGATTGAACTTACAACTCTGGGTTTAGCAGGCCAATGCTCAAACCACTGAGCTGTCTCACCCCCCAAATCTTAAATTTCATCTTTTCAGCTCTTTAACTCTGAAATCTCATGGTGTACTTGTAGGGGTCCTGACCCATAAAGGAGTTAGGTGGGGAGAGGGGTTGCGGTACTGCTACCCTTACTTCTGAGCTGCTGCTGATGGCAGTACTGCCTTCAGAGCTGGGCAGCTGGAGAGCAGCAGCTGCTGGTCAAAAGCCCAGCTCTGAAGGCAGAGGCGCTGCCAGCAGCAGTGCAAAAGGATGGTATGGTATGGTATTGCCAATCTTACTTCTGTGCTGCTGCCTGCAGAGCTGGGCCCTTGTCAGCAACTGGCATTCTCCAACTGCCAGCTCTGAAGGTAGGAGTGCAGAAGTAAGGGTGGCATGGTATGGTATTGCCATTCTTACTTCTGCATTGCTGATGGCGGGTTGCTGCCTTCAGAGTTGGGTGCTCTTCAGCCACTCAGTTTTGAAGACTATGCAATGCCACAACTCCCCCTAAAAATAACCTTCTGACCCCCCTGCAACTTCCTTTTGGGTCAGGACCCCTAATTTGATAAACCCTGGTCTCCCCCGTGAAATCTGTATAGTATAGGATAGAGTAAAAGCACACAAATGACCAGATTGCACAAGGGGAGACCAGATGTCACGGTCTGTGATGTGTTTTTTATGGCCGTGAATTTGGTAGGGCCCTACTCATAAATAAGGTTTTCTAAGCTTTTTATCATTTGTGTTGCTCTCCTCTGGACTCTCTCCATTTTACCCCATCTTTCCCAAAGTGTGGCACCCAGAACTGGACAAAGAACTCCCGCAGCAGCCTCACCAGCGCTGAGTAGCATGGAACAATTACCTCCTATGTCTTACACACAACGCTCCTCTTAATACATCCCAGAATGATACGAGTTTGTTTTTTTGTAACTGCAGCATGTTGTTGGCGTTTATTCAATTTGCGATCCATTATAACCTCCAGATCCTTTTCATTTGCTACTATTCATTTTGTAGCTGTGCATTTGATTTTTCCTTCCTCACTGAAGAACTTTGCACTCATTTTATTGAATTTCATCTTGCTGTTTTCAGGCCAATTCTCTAATTCATCAAGGTCATTTTGAATTCTAATACTGTCCTCTTCAGTGCTCCCAGCATGGTGTCATCTGCAATTTTTATAAGTATATTCTCCACTTCATTATCCAAGTCATTAATGAAAATATTGAATAGTACAGGACCCAGGACTGACCCCTGCTGAAGCCCACTAGAGACACCACCCCAGTTTGTCAGCAAACCATTGATATCTACTCTTTGAGTATTGTCTTTCAACCAAGTGTGCACCCACCTTATAGTAATTTCATCTAGATCACATATCCCTATTTTGCTTATGACAATATCATGTGGAACTCTGCCAAAAGCCTTCTAAAATCAAGGTACACCTCTACCTCGATATAATGCTGTCCACGAGAGTAAAAAAATCTTACCACATTATAGGTGAAACCGCATTATATCAAACTTGATTTGATCCGCCAGAGTCTGCAGCCCTTCTCCCTCCCACCACCCCCGGAGCACTGCTTTACCGCATTATATCTGAATTTGTGTCATATAGGGCAGCATTATATCGGGGTAGAGGTGTATTTCATGTTCACTCTATCTCCCCTATCCATAAGGCCAGTAACCCTATTAAAGAAGGAAGTTAAGTTGGTTTGGCCTGATTTGTCTTGACAAATCCATGCTGGCTACTCCTTATAACCCTATTATCCTCTAGGTGCTTTCAATGTCATTGTTTAATCATTTGTTCTGGGACCTTTCCAGGTACTGAAGTTAGGCTGACTGGTTTATAATTCACTGGGTCCTCTTAGTTCCCGTGTTTAAAAGATAGATTTTGAGTTTACCTTTCTCCAGTCATCTGGGACACCTGGCCTCCAGGAGCTCTTAAAGAATGAATAGTTCCAGATTGCTTCAGCGCATTCCTTAAATTCCTTAGAATGAATTTCATGAGGCCCTGCCAAATTATATCCAGCTAACTTATCTTTACTAGGTAGCTACAGACCATGAACTTTTACAAATGTATCCTAAACTCAAAAAGGTTGAAAACCGCTGACCCAGTCTAACCACCTGAAGGATGCAGGATTTGTTGTATTTAAACAATCTAAGACAGGTGGCTATTCAGCCTCCCCTTGAAAACTTCCAGTGAAGGAGCTTCCGCAGCCTCCCTAGGCAGTCTGTTCCATTGTCCCACTATTCTTACAGTTGAAAAGTTTTTCCCTGAGATTTCATCTAAATCTGCTGTGCTGTAGTTTGAACCCACTGCCTCTTGTCCTGTCCTCTGTGGCAAGAGAGAACAATTTTTCTCCATCATTTTCATGGCAGCCTTTCAAGCATTTGAAGACCACTATCACGTCAGCAGTAATCTCCTCTTTTCCACACTAAACATAGCCAGGTATTTCAGCCTTTGCTCACATGACTTGCATTCCATCCCTTTGATCATTTTTGTCACCCTTCCCCTTCATTGTTCCTGGTAACTTCCTAGCCGCTCTGCTTTCCTACCATCTTCCATTACCAGCTCACCTTCTCCATTGAGCAGCAGACCTGCACCATCCCAGATCTTTCCTTTCTGTCTGACTTACCTGAAGAACCTCTACCTGTTGTCACTAAAATTCCTTGCCAGCTGTAATTCATTCTTTGCCTTGGCTTTCCTGATTTTGTCCCTACACACTCACGCTATTTCCAGGTATACTTCCTTGGTGACATGCTCCTCCTTCCATTTCCTGCATGGATCTCTTTCAGTTTTGAGGTACCTACAAAGCTCCTTGTGCAGCCACATTGGCCTCCTGTGGCTCTTTTTAACCTTTCCTCTGCATCAGAATAGCTTGATGTTGAACCGCCGGTATTACATCTTTTAGATGCTGCCAGCCCCCTTTGATTCCTTTTCTTGCCTGGGCTCCCCTCATCGCAGTGCCACAGTGTATCTGAAAAGGGCAAGGGGCTGGTTTTGTACAAAGTCAGGAATCCCAGGAGATGCGGGGTGAGTACGGCCCATGAAGGAATGTACAACCAGCATTACTGGTGCCACAGCTCCCTTCTGTGCTCCCTGGCCGATCACGTTGGCACAAGGCTGCCTATCTGCATGTGCTTCCTGGGGAGGGTAACTCACACAAACGCTCCGTGCATCTTCACACTAATGGGGGCCATTTCAAGAGAGAGGCCAGAAGATCTGCAGCATCTCAGGGACCCCAAGTAATGGAGGTGTTCCAGAGCACCGCTTCCCTGCTACACCTGTGAGACAGACTCTAGGAGAGAGCCATGAAATCCGATTGATATAAGAGGGTCAGGATTGTCTCTGTTTTATTAGGACAAGCTGCCGAGAGCTTTCCCATTACCCTTTGCTATGAAATACATGGACACTGTTAGTATTCACCACACAGCCCAATTATTTATAAGGGAAATTTTTCATTTTGAGTTTCAAGGTATAACAAGGTGGTTATAAAAATGATTTAGGGCTATGAAAAGTTTGATTATAGGGGGAATTACGAGAAGGTTTCAATGAAAGGAATAAGTTGCTATGAAATAATGGGCCTGTTACAGAAAAGATATGCACAGAATAAGACCCAGTTAACTGTTCCTGGCCTGCTCTCCTTGCCTTGGTGCGGTGCTGGCCCTCACGCAGGGAGCTCTGCGGTAGGAGAATGGCCGAGAGTGTCTTAATGGAAAGTTCCCAGATCTCCATTGTCCCAATGGCCAAGATTCTGGGCACAGGATAGTGTGAGAAAGAGAGACTCAATCTATAAACATTATGATGCAGCACCTTGGAAATAGGCATAAAGGTGATGGACCAGCCCTAGGAACCCGGTTGCAGAGCAGATAAAGAGCTCAGCCAGATGAAAGGGAAGGAGGGAGCTGTGTGTGCCTCACCATTGTTGATGATACCTGGTCTCTAGGTGCAGTGGTGTAGCCAGCACGGAAGAGCTGGACAAAAGCATCCCCCTGCCTCCTTCCTCACTCACCCTTTGAGCCAAAGCTCCAAGGAACAGGGACACTAGCAACCCTGAATTGGTTAGGGACAGAGCTGGGGCACCAGGCTTGTGACAGAGGATCCCAGACCCAGCTCGAGGCAGTTGTGCGGGTGATTGGGTCACAGGGTCTGGGCAGTAAGAGGGGCTCAGGGACTCAAGGGCATGAGAAGACACACACCTTCCAAGTCCATGTGCTGGATTCACACACAGCTCTCCGTCACCCTGTGGTTAACTCTCCGCCTTCACACCCACCAGTGTGTGAGGCCAGCCATCAAAGGATGAGACACCTGTGTATGCTTGATGCACACTGCATTTCAGATGACAGATTAGACTGGGTGTTACCTAGTAACCCTGGGTTAAAGGACATTTTCTCACGCTGAATTAAATAAAGCAGATTTTCTTAACGAAAAACTTGAAAAATAAAATCTCTTACAACTGTAGCCAACCCCCATCCTGCAGCAGGCCCTGCCCCCAAGTGCCATCACAAACTTCAAAAGCCTGAGCTACAAGGGTGATTGCTGTGTCCTCTCTGCCCCAGCCACTAGAGGTGGACATGACATGCACTTTGCCAGTGCATTACACAACATTTGCTAGACACCAGAAGAACTGTGGAGATCAGGAATTCTGGGCTCTGCTTGTTGCTCTGAGAGGACAGAGTGTGGTGGAGTGGTTAGAACAGTACATACATTTGGCACAGTCATTCTGTAAAGATGAACCTTGCATCTGTCATATTGGATTCCACTCCCAGCACTTCCTCAAGTAACTTCGAGAAAGGGGAGAGAATGGGTGTTTGTATTTCTCTGCATGTCACACCCCCCCTTATGAACCAAGGCCTCACACCCCAACCCAGGCACAGAAATACAAACACCCAGTAGAAGTGAGACCAGAATTCCTGGCTCCCATCTTCCCCTGGGCTATATGACATTTTGTGGGGGGTGGATCTCTTTTATTCTGGTAATAACACAAATCCTAGGTGGGCAGTTCTGCACAGTTGCACCGAGCCTGTTCCCTCTGAGCTGTCTGAGCCCATGAGGATACGCTCAACACTAATCCTGAGGTTTCAGGACTAAACACCAGAAACAATGTTAAACAATAACAGAAACTTTTTGCAAAATCAAATGATAAACTCGGTGCCACAAAGTGCCAACAAATTCACTGTCCTGAGCCAGAAAAAAAACCATCACTGTGCCCCAGGTAGCCTACAGCCTCCCCCACCCATCATTTAGATTTCCCCTGGGGAAGAGAATGCAGCATCCCTCCACCCCTCTCCACTGAGCCCACAGCCAGGTCATTGCACAGACAGTGCAGCACAGGGCTCCCCTATCACACAGGCCGGGGAGTCTAATGAATCACAGAATATCAGGGTTGGCAGGGACCTGAGGAGGTATCTAGTCCAACCCCCTGCTCAAAGCAGGGCCAATCCCCAGGACCAAACCAGATTCAAGTAGATTTCGCTGGCATCTCTTCCCTTTGGGGGAAGCCAGCATCTTCCCTTGTGCAGCAGGCAGCCCTCCTGAGCCAAGGCAGCCTAACCAGACCTCAGATGGTGACTGCAGAGTGGTGCTGGCTCCTTTCACGTTCCTTAGGGCTCCTGGCACTTATTTTTTACTCTTCACTCAAGCTTTTTTCCTCTTTCCCACTTTGATAATTGAATATTGCACCTGCCACACTCTCTCACACACACACGTCAACACCAACACACAGAGACACAAACACTCCCATGGCTGCACAGGCTCTCAGACAACCCCTTTGTGCCTTCCATCACCACTGTGGCAGCTGTAGTCAGGACGCCAGGTTTCCATGGTCATGGAATTGACCCCAGAATCCAGATCCTCCCACAGAATCTGAGAAAACAAAGGCTGTTTGACCAACGAAATTCGGAGAGCGTTGCCTACAACACTATTGAGGGAAGAATTCGCGATGAGGGAACCGGAGAGAGTAGAAACTGAAAAAGTGGGCTTGGGATCTGTGATCAAGAGGGGAAAGAGTCAGGAGGTATTCCGCTTGACTAGCAGTACTGAATCATTACAGATACTCTGCAAGTCAGTCACCTACTGAGGAATCGATCTCTGGAGAAACAGAAGAAAAAAAAGTTACAGGAGAGATACCTGATGGGTGTCCTTGTCATATGAAGCAAGCAGCTACCAACAGAGATTCTTCAACCATCCTAAGCAGGGCAACCATCACTGACATGCGCTGGAATCTCTTTGGACTACTGAGAAAGGCTTTGCGAAGACTGTCTCTAGGGGGTTGTGGTCTGATTGCACAATTACTGAATGGGCATAAGTGGCTCAACTCCAAATACCGCAGCCAGAAGCTCTGTTTCTGTTTGGCCGTACCCCCGTTCAGACTCTGCCAGGGTTCTACCAGCATAAGCGACCACCTGCTCCTGTTCAAGAGTGACACCCAATCAGGTCTCCAGCGCATCACACTGGAGTGTCAGTGGCTCTCCTGGCTGGTTGTACTTCAAGAAAGGGGCATTCAGTATGATTTGTTTCAACATGTCAAATGTTGACTGATGCTGTTTTCTGATCAGACCCATGGCTGAGGTAGGGGCATACGATGGATTTCTAGAGGAGCATTTGTGATATCTCTCTCTTCCTTAATGGTGACCCCAATTTCCATTGGAGCATTTCAAGGAATTTGCATGCAGATGGGAGTTTGACCACCAGACCTCATCCCCAACGCACCCACAGAGTACTGGTAAGGTGGAATTACCTGCGAAAACAGCTAAGACTGCCTGCTCCTGTTCAAGAGCGACACCCAGTCAGTTCTTCAAACACATCACACTGTAGTGTCAGTGGATCTCTTGGCTGGTAAATGTGCCTTTCAGGACCGGAGCATCCAGTATCATTTGTTTCAGCGTCTCAAATGCTCACTTACCCCATCCTCATTCAACATCCTGCTTTGTTAGCTGATGTTTGGGCTCCACTACTGCTGCCAGGTGTGGACAGAACATGCCTCATTCTCATGAAGCACATTACCCCTTCCACATCCTTTGGAGCTGGCATGTCTCTGACTGCCTCGATTTAGTTGGGAACTGTTTTCTGTCCCTTTGCTGTGCAATCTACATCACCTCTTGCTATTATAGTCACATTTTTCTGAACTGAATTTTATGTTCTTGTCCCTGCATCACTGTAGAAAAAAGTGTGTCATTTTTGGTCATGGTCTCGTTCAGCTTCTGTATCATTGCACCCTTCACCAACAACGAGGAGATCATCTGCAGTTATCTTCACCCCAGGCAATTCTTTGAGCTCTTGGGTGAGTCTTATCTTAAACACCCCAGGTTCTGGGCTTATAGCCATTGGCATGCACAACCATCTGTTCCAACCAAATGGTGTAAGAAAGGTTGTCCGCATGTTGGACACTTTATCCAGGCTTACGTGCCAGAACCTATTCCTCACATCACAGACCAGAACGATGCTGCATTTGGACAGTCCTGGCAAGATGTCATCAACAGAGGGCTCTGGATAATGGTATCTTTTCAATGCCCAGTTCAGTGGCTTTGGGTCTACGCAGAGGTATAATCTAGGGGCTTCCCCTTTTGAGCCTTGCATGGGCAGCTATGAAATTCTGACCCAGCACCTTTATCACATCCATGGCTTGCATGGCATATTCCCCCCCGAGGAGTCTGTGGTGCTTACCATCCATCCCCACGTACTTCAGCTGGCACCATCTCTTATAGTCTGGGTTAGTTACAATGTTCCCCAATAAGGTGACATCACAGTTTACCTTTCCTGCTGTCGTCGTCCTCCTGCATGGCCAAGGCTCCGTGCGGCTCAAATGCCATCTTCCACGGGGTCCATCGGTTTGTGTCTGCAGAATCCAGGGCTCTGGGGAGCTTCAGACTGAGTTCTGTGGCTTATTCTCCCCACTGCTACATGGCAGAGAACTCGCAGCTCAGATACGGCCCCCACGTCTCGTTAGAAAAGTGCGATGCCAAAGGAAGGTTAAGTTGCACAAGTGGAGCTTTACTAAACGCTGTGCATTGCTCTGTCCATGGGGCTGGATGCTTCCAGCCCAACTCCCCACACTCCCTGTCCCCCTGGCAATAACAGCCCCTCCGGAGAACATGGGCCCTCTGACTCCAGTTCTGCTGATCAGAATATAGCAACATCTCTGCCCGCAGGTCCGTCCTGCTTGGGGCACAATTGAAGGGGCTACTCCTGTCCCCACTGAAGACAATGGCAGAGATCCTATTGATCTCAAGTGAGATCAGGATCAGGCCCCCACCAGTTAGTGATTGCATTTCTCTCCTGGCGGGTTACTTCGGGGTTACATAGTCTGCAGTGCACAGTAATTAGACACACAACAGCTCCTATGCCTGGGAGCCTTTGGAGCACGAGTGCTTCCAACACTCCCAGCGAGTAGCCAAGCTGCCTGTTCTCCTGATGGCAGGATTCTGAATTCACAGAGCAGCAGCAAACTGCATGCAAAGCCCCGATGGTATTTCAGTGCCACAGTGCAGGGTCTTAACTGCCACAGCAGGAGTTTTTAATGCCTAGCAGATGAAGAGACATTTCAAATAGCAATATCTGAACTTCAGATCAGAAAAACAAGATAACAAAAACAAGCACTGCAGCAATATATCACAAGGACAAACCTGTGCCCTGGAGAATTGTACAGCAACTACTTTGATTTTCCTTAACAAAATCGTCATTTTTATTATATAGGGAACAGAGATTCCAAGGGTGACACAGCAGAACAGCAGGAAAACTCATAAAAGCCAGCATCTTCTTACTAGCAGCAATCACAGTGCTCTGACTGCGATACAGGTGCATGCAACATCACAAACTACAACGTGTCCTTTTCTCTATAACACTTCAGACACCCAGTGCCCTAATCTATCTAGGTGCAGTAAAGTGAGAAATTATTAGCATTATATTAGAGTAAGGCCTAGTATCCCAAGTCATTGCGCTAGGTACTGGACAAACATGTGGTAAAGAGACAACCCCTGCCCCCAAAAGTTTACAGGCTAGTTTAATGATTGCTAAAAGCGCCACATAAAGTTCTGCACACAGGAAATCATTTGCACTGTGCAACGAGTTTTATTGTTCCTACAAACCCCAGGAACTATGCTACATATTCTTGATCACCACATTATCCACCAGCTGTTCGCTTCTGTACAGACCTCTCATGTACAGAGGACGCCTGTAACAATGAGAAGATGCAGAGAGCGGGTGAAACAAATCCATACGCGAGGCTAGCGGAGAGGGAGGACGGATAACGGTAGTGCCAACCCATGTTCACGTAGAATAACTGTGGACACAGTGGAACTGCCTACCCATTTAGTTGTTGTTGTCTGGCCAAGTTCTGCAGACATCGCACAGCAGGAGGTGTTAAAGAGAGCTTTGAAGGCAATGTGGATTTTCTCAGGGAGTTTTTCCCTTACATAAGTATCAGAGGGGTAGCCGTGTTAGTCTGGATCTGTAAAAGCAGCAGAGAATCCTGTGGCACCTTATAGACTAACAGACGTTTTGGAGCGTGAGCTTTCGTGGGTGAATACGACGAAGTGGGTATTCTCCCACGAAAGCTCACGCTCCAAAACGTCTGTTAGTCTATAAGGTGCCACAGGATTCTCTGCTCCCTTACATAAGAGGCTGCATGGAAGAGGAAATGATGTGATTCTGGCAGAAGTGGACTAATAGACAGTGAAGTCTGGGGATGCCGGCAGGGGGAAGGCTGGGTCTGAGAACACACTAGGGTACCAGATCTGATAGGTGGGGTGAGGCTAAATCATGAAGTGCCATAAAGAGGAGGAGGTGGAGGGAGTGACATGATCAAACAAGTGGCAGGAAAGATGATTTTGACAGCAGTGTTCTGAACCAACTGGAGGTGGCAAGGTTGCAGCGGTAAGGGCTGGAGAGAGAGATTACAATAGTCAAGACATGGGACTGTGAGGGCCTTGACCAGAGCTCTGCTAATGGGGGCATAGAGAAAATATTCATATATTCTAATATCAGAAGAGACCATGGTGATCACTTAGTCTGATCTCCTGTACAGCACAGACCAGAGAATTCTCCAGAATAATTGCTTTCCAATTATAGCATAAGCTTTTAGAAAGACAGCCGATCTTGATTTTAAAAATTGCCAGGAATGAAGAATCCAGCACAACCCTTTGTAAATTGTTCCGGTGGTTAATTACGCTCACCGAGGTGTACATTTTTACCCTCACTGTTAAAATATACCCCTTATTTCTAGTCTGAATTTGTCTAGCTTCAACTTCCAGCCATTAGATCATGTTAGACCTTTGTCTAGTGGAGTCAAGAGCCCATTATCAAATATTTTCCCCCAGGTAGGTACTTATAGACAGTGATCAAATCACCCCTTAACTTTCGCTTTGTTTAGTTAAACAGACCGAGCATCTTGAGTCTATCACAATAAGGCACATTTTCTAATCATTCTCATGGCTCTTCACTGCACCCCCTACAATTTATCAACATCTGTCTTGAATTGTGTGCACTGGCACTGGACACAGTGTTCCAGGAGCAGTCACGCCAGTGTCAAATACCTCTCTGCTCCTATTCAAGATTCCCATGTTTATGCACCCAAGGAAAGCATTAGCCCTTTTGGTCACAACACCGTACAGGGACCACGTTCAGGGGATTATCCATCATGACTTCCAAACCTTTTTCAGAGTCACTGCTTCCCAGGAATAGTCCCTCATCCTGCAAGCACGGTCTGCACTCTTTGTTCCCAGATGTGTACATTTACATTTAGCTCCATTAAAATGCCCAGTTTACCAAGCTATCCAGATTGTGCTGTATTCATTATTTATCACCCCCTCCACATCTTTGTATCATCTGCAGACTTTATCTGTGATGATTGTATGTTTTCTTCCAGGTCAGTGATAAAAATGTTAAATAGCATAGAGCCAAGAACTAACCTCAGTGGGACCCCACTAGTAAGAGACCCACTCAATGATGATTCCCTGTTACAGTTACATTTTGAGACCTATCCATTTGCCAGTTTTTAATCAATTTGGTGTGTGTCATGCTAATTATACATCTTTCACCAAAATGTCATGTGGTACCAAGCCGAATGCCTTACAGAAGTCTAAGTGTTCTACACCAACACTATTACCTGCAGATGCTATTAAGGAAAAATGGTAAGATCTGGATACAGCCTCAACGCAAAGGGTAACAGAGAGGCCCATGTCATTAATGACTAGAAAGGAGGATGGTGGTCTTGGAATGCATGACTGAGAATGGGGAGAAGGCTGCAGGCTTGGGAGAGAGATCAGCTTTAGCCACGGTTACTTTTATTTACCAGCATACCATGCAAGAGGAGTTCTGAGGGAATCAGCTTGACGTGGGATTGGATGGAGCATAATTAGCCTTTTACATACTGGATTTAAATATCCAGTAAAGCACACACCTAATTAATCTATTATGCAATTCTAGCCTTCATTCAGTGCTCTGGTCTATTAAAATGCTCCCAGAATTATAGTTGTTACTATTATTAATCAATATTATTGTGGCACCCAAAGTCTCAATTTGGGATCGGGGCTCCATCGTACTGAGCTCTGTACAAATATAGAAGAGAGACAATGCCTGCCCTGAAGCACTAGCAATCTAAAGACACAACCAAATGAAGGGAAAAGGAAGATGATTAAAAGCAAGAGGAAGACCAAGGACAGAGTAGTCCCATTACTCAAAGAGAGGGAAAGACAATAACAGAAAATGTGGAAATGGCAGAAGTGCTCAATGACTCTTCGTTTTGGTTTTCACCAAAAAGGTTGATAGTGATGCGACATCAAAAATAGTGAATGCCAGTGAAAGTGAGACAGGATCAGAGTCTAAAATAGGGAAAGAATAAGACAAAAATATTTAGACACGTTAGATGTCTTCAAATCACCAGGGCCTGGTGAAATGCATCTAGAATACTCAAGGAGCTGATTGAGAAGATATCTGAGCCATTAGTGATTATCAAGTCATGGAAGACAGGAGAGATTCCAGAAGACTGGAAAAGGGCAAATATAGTGCCCATCTATAAAAAGGGAAATAAGGACAACCCGAGGACTTACAGACCAGTCAGCTTAACTTCTGTACCCAGAAAGATAACGGAGCAAATAATTAAGCAATAAATTTGCAAACACCTAGAAGATAATGAGGTGATAAGTAACAGTCCGTATGGATTTGTCAAGAACAAATCGAGTCAAACCAACCTGATAGCTTTCTTTGGGTATGTCCAGACTACCCGCCATATCAGCGGGTAGCGATCAATTTTTCGGGGATTGATATATCGCATCTCATCTAGATGCGATATATCGATCCTCGAACGCACTCCTGTCGATTCCGGAACTCCACTGGAGCGAGCGGCAGTAACGGAGTCGACACGGGGAGCTGCGGACATCGATCCCGCACCATGAGGACCCGAGGCAAATCGATTTAAGATAGGCAACTTCAGCTACGTGAATAACGTAGCTGAAGTTGAAGTATCTTAGATTGATACCCCCTACGAGTGTAGACCAGCCCTTTGACAGGTAACAAGCCTTGTGGATAGGGGGAAGTGGTAGATGTGGTATATCTTGACTTTAGTAAGGCTTTTGATCCTGTCTCACATGACCTCATAAACAAACTAGGGAAAATACAACCTAGATGGAGCTACTATAAGGTGGGTGCATAACTGGTTGGCAAATCATTCGTAGAGAGTAGTTATCAGCGATTCACAGTCAAGCTGGAAGGGCATATTGAGTAGGGTCCTTCAGGGATCAGTTCTGGGTCCAGTTTCATTCAATATCTTCATCAGAGATTTAGATAACGGCATACACAATGCACTTGTAAAGTCTGCGGACGATACCAAGCTAGGAGGGGTTGCAAGAACTTTGAAGGGTAAGATTAACATTCAAAATGATCTGGACAAACTGCAGAAATGGTCTGCAGGATGAAATTCAATATGGACAAATACAAAGTATTCCACTTCGGGGTGTAACGGGTTGGGACTCACCACCTGGCGACTTCCACAGGTGACTCTGGGAATTAGCTCCTCCCAGCGGAGCGCCCCCTCCTTGTGGTGTCCCGTCCATCTTTCTGCCCTCAGTTGCTATCTCTGGACCCGCGTTGCTCCCTGCTTGGCAGTGTCCTCTTCGAGGTCACTGCCCTCCTGCAATGCCGCTTAGTCCATCTGCACCCCCTTCCGGGGATCGGCGATCAGCAGTCCCACACTCCAGCCACCATGTCCAACCGTCTTCTGAGACCAATCCTTCTTGTCAGGGATCTGACATGGTAAAATGGCCGCTCCCTATGGCCAATGGCTGGGTGTACTGCAAAGGGTGAAAGCGGGGGACCCAGACCCACCCACTACTCTGGGTCCCAGCCCAGGGACCCTCTGGCAGCAGCCTCGCTGTCCTCCTTCTCTCCCCTCTGCTGTCTGCTTCCCTGGGCCACTTTCCCTACAGCCCCTTGCACCCACTAGGCCCTTCCCTTCAGGGCCTGCAGCCTGGCAGCTATGGGCTCAAGCTCTCTAGCCTCCCCGAGCCTGGCCAACACTGCGCTGTCTGCAGGGCTAGTCTCCACCCTTGGAGACTGATCATCTCCTCTCGAAGGCCTGGGACAGACTGACTGCTCCTGCTCTGGACAGCCTTTATATATGGCTGAGCCTGTCCCTGATTGTTTGTCTCCAAACTAGGCCCTGATTGGCTCACAATAAGCCCTTCTTTAATTGGCTCCCTGTCTGTGCAGGTGCCCTGGCCTGCTGCAGCCCACTCTCACAGGGAGTGGGACAGTCTGCCCCACTACAGGGAGGAACAATCTGTTGCATGCACACAAATGGGAAATGACTGCTTAGGAAGAAGTACTGCAGAAAGGGATCTGGGGGTGATAATGCATCACAAGCTAAATATGAGTCAACAGCATAACTTTTGAAAAAATTTAAAAAAAGAACAAACATCATTCTGGAATGTTTTATCAGGAGTGTTGTAAGCAAGACATAAGAAGCAATTCTTCCGCTGTACTCCGTCCTGATTAGGTCTCAACTGGAGTATTGTGTCCAGTTCCCGGTGCCACATTTCAGGAAATGTGTGGACAAATTGGAGAAAGTTCAAAGAAGAGCAACAAAAATGATTCAAGGTCTAGAAAACATGACCTATGAAGAAAGATTGCAAAAAAATTGGGTTTGTTTAGTCTGGAGAAGAGAAGACTGAGGGAACATGATAACACTTTTCGAGTACATAAAAGGTTGTCACAAGGAGGAGAGGGAAAAAAAGTATTCTTTTAAACCTCTGAGGATAGGACGAGAAGCAATGGGCTTAAATTGCAGCAAGGGCAGTTTAGGCTGGACATTAGGAAAACCTTCCTAACTGTGAGTATAGTTAAGCACTGGAGCACATTGCCTAGGGAGGTTGTTGATTCTCCATCATTGGAGATTTTTATGAGCAGATTAGACAAACACCTGTCATGGATGGTCTGGATAACACTTAGTTCTGCCATAAGTGGAGTAGACTGGACTAGATGACCTCTCAAGGTCCCCTCCAGTCCTACGATTCTATAATTCTATGATTAAACTCCAATATGCAGAATATTCATCATAATACCATAACTGTGCTCTGAGACCATGTTCACTGACAAAGGCATCAAATGCTTTCTTTTTGCATGTGTTTCAGAGAGAAATACCTCTAACATCATCATATCCATGTCTAGCTGGCAGCTGGTATCAAGCAGAGTTCCCCAAGGGTCGGTCCTGGGGCCGGTTTTGTTCACATATCTATTAATGACTGAGGATTGCGCGTGGACTGTGCATCCTCATCCGAGAGTTTGCGAGAATGAGCACTAAAAGCGTGGGCAGGAGTGGTAGATATCACGTGGATGGGTAGAGAATACGCTACAGAGGGATCCTAGACACAAAATTAGAGGACTTGGGCAAAACGAAGTAAACCTGATAGGTTGCAACAAGGAGATCAACGATGCATGAATCCTGCACTTAGGACAGAAGATAACCCATGCACTGCGTACTAGGATCTAGGGACAGAGCTGGGCTAGGCAGCCGTTTTCAGAAAATTCGCCCCACTCCCCATGGGGTCCCCTGGGTAATCACCCAGCGATTCGTATACCTTGCGTAATGATTGTGAGACACACGTGGGAAAAGGACTTTTGGGAAGGTTGAGGTGTGAGTGTGATGTGGAAGATTCCTTTGCGGTTTAGCGAAGACGCCAGAGGGGGAGAAGGGAAGAAGGGATATCCGGGCCCTAAACTCAAGCAGCTCCAGCTAGAATCCGAAATGATAAGAAGCCACATCCAGCAGCTCAAGGCCAATGACAAAGCAGTACTCATTCATGATGCCAACAAAGCCAAGGGGAGCTCATAGCTCAACCGCTGGAACCAGAACGTGAGAAAACGAGAAGGAATTGAGCTGAACCAAAACTGCATTGATGCTGTCAGATCTAGTGAGACTACGAAGGTCAACAAGTTGGAAAAACAACAGTCTCCGCATCCCTGAAGCCTACGTGTCTTTTGGGGAAAAGCTGAGGAGCTGCTGAAAGCTGGAATGGACTAGGGCCAGCAAAGAGCACGGGAGACAGAGGAACGTCTGAACAAATGCCCCAGACAGAACTTCCGAGGGCTTAAAATATCCCTCTAAACAGAGCTAACAGCAAGCGTCAGAGATCAACAGCGGGCCCAGACAGCGTGTGCAATAGGGACAGAACTCTCATGCCACCCTTCGCCCTGCTTCTTCTTACGTTACACCCAGGTATTGGGGCCAGCCTGCGTGTTGTGGCGTGTTGTAGAGTATCGAGCCGTGGGTCGAGGGCCTTGGCAACTAAGTAGCGTGTCCTTCCTTCCGCTTGAGAACAGCGAGGCGTGTGGAGAGAACCCAACACTTCAGCCGCTGTTATTTGTTTATAAAATAAGGCTTTTAAAAGTTAAGCCATGATTGGTGTGCTCCTGATACTGCCGGCCCGCCTACGACGATCCTAGCGGCTCAGCCTGATGCACCTGGTGCCGTCCAGGGCAGAATGGAGGAAGGTCAAGAAAGGTCTGTCGACTCCTTTAGGGGGAGTGCGTCTATTGAACTGGAGAATTCTCTATATCCTCACTCATAGAGGAGAGGATAAGCAGGTCGAGTAAAGTACACGTAGGAACTGAAGAGGAAAAAGTCAAAATCAAAAAGTCACATCATGCTACCTCACATGAAGGCATAAGAGAACTAAAAAAAGTGCAGCAAATTTTAAAAGTGACTTGGGTAATACACGGATACCTGAAACTAAATACAAGAACGGACTTAAATCTGGAGGCCTGGTTATTAAATGAAAGGAATTGATCACAATAGGTTCACTCCCAGGAACTTGGAGGAATGACGATAATCAACGGAACAAGGAAACTAGGGATACAAAATAATACAGGAATGACATAGATAGCATTGCGCTGGTGGGCTGAGTAGGCCTATACTGGAAGAGTAAAGCACAGACAGAGTCAAATATAGAAAAAGATCTAAATGAAATCAACAGTGTACCACAAGAGCTGTCTACCGTGATCCAAAATTCCAATGCTTGAAAGAATAGAGTATAGAAGTAGGAATAATATTAGTGACCACCTCACCAGGGATTGGAGATGTTTGACTGCTGAAATACTCAAGAGAAGGTTAGAGGAGGCTAACCAAATAGAAAATAAAACTTAGTAATATAGTGGGGGATTTCAAACTGTCCACATCATTTGACTGGGTACATGTGGGATGGCACGGAGATAAGAATTCTGGACCAACTATGATTCACATACTTGGAGCACATAACTATACATAGTCTTAGTCTCTGCTTCCGTTCCCCCACCTCCCAGCCACTCAGACAAGCTACACCCTTACCAACCCCTATGTCATTTGATTCCCGGTCTCTTTTAATAGTTTAGTGGACATTGCAGTTCCATTTACACTTTAAAATAAAATGTCTAATATTCTGCTTTCTAACAATAAAATAATTTAATAAAAATAATGTAAACTTAACACAGATTAACATAAAGCGTGCTGAACGAGTCGGGTATTCACCCACGAAAAACTTCATGCTCCGAAAACGTCTGTTAAGCTACTATACTAGGTGCCATCAGGGATTCTCTGCTGCTTTGTTACAGATTACAATAAGATGCATTATAATAGGGTCTCTAGACACACACACACACACACACCCCTTTGTATTTGTTCCCTCTCTTTTAATAGTTGTGGACATCAGTTCCATTTACCTTTAAATAAAATGTCTAATATTTGCTTTCTAACAATAAATATTTAATAAAAATATGTAACTTACACAGATTACAATAATGCGTCTGACGAAGTGGGTATTCACCCACGAAAACTCATGCTCCAAAACGTCTGTTAGTCTATAAGGTGCCACAGGATTCTCTGCTGCTTTTACAGATTACAATAAGATGTCATTATAATAGCAGGTCTCTTACAATCTTCTCCAATGTGTTTTCCCCATGAATAATTGGAGAGGATGTGCTAATATTAGGATTTATAAACACCCATTTTTCCTTAACAAGTCTCTTTGAAAGTATTTAAAATGATTCTCTTTTTCCATGTTAGCATTTTTTATTATTTTAGCTGCCGTTCCTCATCATTTCAGGGCCGGCACTACTCATCAGTCATGTCGGTAGGGCTATGGGCCACATACCAAATGCAATGGGCTTCCCTCTCTTAGCTAAGTTGGAACTTCAGGAACTGGAAGAATCTGGCCAGGGCCCCCTCCGACTGAAACAGATCAGGGAGATTTAGTAAACACTCCAATTCTAACAGTCCTCTTTTACAGACTCTAAGGTAGTCAAGCTGTGGAATTGGCTTCCAGCAGAGGCTGTGGAATCCCCGTCATTGGAGCTTGTTAAGAACAGGTTGGACAAACACCTCTCAGAGATGGTCTAGATGTAACTGGTTCTGCCTCAGTGCGGGGGGCTGGACTCGATCATCTCTTGAGGTCAGTTCCAGCTCAACGTGTCTATAAGTGATAGAATGATGGTGAGGA
This sequence comes from Chelonoidis abingdonii, assembly GCF_003597395.2. Classification (NCBI taxonomy): domain Eukaryota; kingdom Metazoa; phylum Chordata; order Testudines; family Testudinidae; genus Chelonoidis; species Chelonoidis abingdonii. The sequence goes on along the minus strand of NC_133790.1, from coordinate 28,158,274 downwards.
GTGTTATGCTGGGACATCAGAAGGCCATCATTCCCTTAGAAAAGGCATCATATTGTAGAATAATAGACAGAATACAAGGAAAGTGGGTGATCTATGGAAAAATGCTTATGAAATATATTGTTTAGGAATGATGGGACTCAGGTATACGATTTTCAAATACACAATAAGTATCATTGTCAGCTCTGCCACTATGATTATCCAGTGTGGCCATCAATCATATCTTTTTCTTCCCTGCTTTTCCATTTTGTGGGAGGATAGGTGCTGCAAAACCTCAAAGTAGATTTTGTGATCTTGTCAAAACGTGTAGTACAAAAGGGATCAGCTGTGCCTGGCATGCTTTGTTCCACGAGCCATCTGCTTCTTGCCCTGGGTTTTCTGATGATAGTAGAATACTGATATGGTGATAAAGCCTAGCTCTTCTGTAGAGCCATATGTCTGCAGCATGCTTTGCAGAAACAAAAAGATGCGGTCCCTGTGACGGGCAGCTCTCAGGCTCTGTGACACAAACAATGACAGGAGCGAAAAGGATGGAGGGAGAGGTGACTGCTACCAGGAATAACAAGAATGGAAGAGAAAGGGTAGTGTTTCCTCAGACGCCTGTAGTTCCTCTTGAAGAAAACTCTGCCTGTAAGGATGGGCCAAGGAATAGTTAGTGCCAGAGGGGGTGGATGCTGGCGAGTTAATGAAAGGCCTGGCAATGAGACCACCTATCTGGGAAGGGAGTGTGGTACCCAAAGGAGTGGAAGAGGATAAGATAGCATCTAGAATAGGACTTGAGGGGAGGTGAGTGAGGAGGCTTGGTGGGCTGGAAGAGTGGGTTATTCCCAGAGTAGGGGGTAGCATGAAGAAAAGCACAGATGGCAGATGTTGAAAGGAGGCCCACGCAGCAAGCCACCTCCCAGTGTGCACCACAATACCCAAGCAAATGGTAAGCCACACCCCACAATCCCCAGCAAGCCAATCAGTTCCTGGTAGTGCAGAGTCAGGGCAGGCTCTCAGGTCTAAGGTGACCAGATGTCCCGATTGTATAGGGACAGTCCTGATTTGGAGGTCTCTCATATATAGGCTCCTATTACCCCCTACCCCCGTCCTGATTTTTCACACTTGCTGTCTGGTCACCCTACTCAGTTCTCGGGTGCCAGACACCCTCTCCACCCCCGCAGTGTGGCTGAGCAGTATGGCAGGTAATGCTCTGCGTGGTGGTCGTGGAAAAGAGTCCCTCTCTAGTACTGCGAAAATGTCCATT
>NC_133790.1:28068788-28153746 GCF_003597395.2 Chelonoidis abingdonii | reverse complement strand
GAGGGGACAGAGAAATGCTTTCCTTGACAAATTGTCCAGAGAGAAGTGAGCTCACCTGGGCCCTAAACAAAAGCCAGTGGGGTTTGCCTATGGAGAGAAAAGACAGAGGGGAAATGCAAGAGGCTGGGATGAAAGCAAATTGGGATGTGAGGGAACATGTGGTGGGAGAAGGGAGACTGATTCAGAGTCCTTACACCTCTGTGCTTTGAGGGATCCCTTCCCATCCTGCCTCAGCACCCACCCCTAGAAGTACAGCCTTAGAGTGCAATAGAGCTGAGTGGGTGCTGGGGGCAGGTCTGGGAGTAGAAATGCAGCTGCTGACAGAGAATATTTTATCCACCAGCAGCTGTGCATGAGACTCTTTGCCAAGGGTCAAACCTGACAGAACCACGTTCCCCTGGCAGAGTCTGTGTGCGCCCGCTGAGGCTACATGATGAGTTTGAGAGAGAGATCAGGAATCTTGGGCTGCCAAGGACCAGTCACAAGCAGAACCCAGATACAAAGGTTTCCCATTCCAAACATGTGACCCTTCTGCTGAGTGGTGTTGGCAGCAGCTTGGGCCGGGTATAATGTCTAGGGGCTCCTCCTAACATTGCAAAACAGAACAGCGCAAGCCTAAACTAACTAAAGACCACACCAGGGTGCCTCTAAGAGGGACTACTTCCCCTCGCCCATGCACTGTGTGTATAACAACAACAAAAACCCTTTTATTAAAAAGGAAAGGGGACCGAGCATTCATTTGAGAAAACACCACTCTGACAGGTTGGGTCACAGAAACCCCCCCGGGACTGCCACCTGATGTGCCTAGACTACCTCTGAGCCTGTTTTCCCTGCCAGCTTGGGACTTCAGTGCCTTGCCTTGTTTGAGCCACGTGCTTGCCTGCTGCAAACCCAGATCCAAGTCTGAACCACGTCCCCCAAAAGCTGCAGGCTTAACTGAAAACAGCTTAAGAAGTGCTCCTGACTCCAGCACTCAGATACCCAACTCCCAATGGGGTCCAAACCCCAAATAAATCCATTTTACCCTGCATAAAGCTTATGCAGATTTTATTAAATACAAAATATAAGATTTAAGTGGTTCCAAGTAAAAACAGACAGAATAAAGTGAATTACCAAGCAAGATAAAATAAAACATGCAAGTCTAAGCCTAACACAGTAAGAAAGTGATTACAGGTGAAATCTCACCCTCAGACATGTTCTAGTAAGCTTCCTTTTACAGACTAGCCTCCTTCTAGTCTGGGTCCAGCAATCACTCACACCCTGTGGTTACTGTCCTTTGTTCCAGTTTCTTTCAGGTATCCTTTGGGGGTGGAGAGGCTACCTCTTGAGCCAAGTGAAGATAAAATGGAGGGGGTCTCCCAGGACTTTATATAGTTTCTCTCTTGTGGGTGGAAAACCTTCCCTCCCCCTGTGTAGAATCCCAGCTACAAGATGGAGTCTTGGAGTCACATGGGCAAGTCACATGTCCACGCATGGACTTAGTTCTCCACAGGGACATTAACAGGAAAGCTCAGATGTGGACTGGCATCTATCTAGGTCCATTGTTTGCCAAGTACTTTCAATTACTTGAATAACTCCTTCACTCTATGTTGCTCAAATCTGCCATAGGCGCTTTCTACAGCAAACACTTTAAATACAAGCATAGAGCCAATGTTCATAACTTCAGATATAAAGATGATACATGCATATGAATAGGATGAATATATGCAGTAGAACATAACCTTTGCAAAGATATGCTACATGGCATATCTAGCATAAAACCTATTCCAATTATGTCATATTTACATTCATAAGCATATTTCTATACATTTCTATTACATTCAAAGCATATTTCTATAAAGCATTATGGGATGCAATGTCACAACCACAACGATTCCAAAGCAGGTAAACCATAAGTAAACCCCCACTCCACAGTACATTGGACACTGTCCTTTGCCTCAGTTTCCCACCTTGCAGTGTATAACTGCTATGGCCAAATGCCCCCTTAACACACCACTCCCCTTTCCCTCTGCTGCACCCAACTCACAGTTGGTTGTCTGAGGTCAGCAAGGTCTCAGAATTCAGGAGTGTGTTCACATGGGTTCATCTCCCACCCCTGAAAGATAGAAGACCATTGAGCAATGCTTCTGCTACTTCCACTGAGCATCACTGCTGCTGGCATCTCTGCTGTTTGCTGGCATGCTGGCCACCACTCAGCACTGCCATCGTCTCTGTGCTCACTGCTCACTCTGTGATGCTGTGTGTGGAGGTTCCACCACTCAGCCTACCTCTTAGTGATTTCACAGCGCAGTGCAGAACTGCTACTGCAGCCTCCGTGTTGTCTTTCACTGGAACAGCCTCCACATCAGCTCTATCTCAGCCCCCAAATCTGACCCTCGACAGGTTCATTGCCACTAACTACTAAACAGAAACAAGAACTCTCAATTAAATCCTAGCAGCTCTAACTTTAAATGCTGCTGGTGGAGGGGGGGAATCAAGTAGCCTTTAGACTTCATCAAATACAATCTGCTCCATCAGGTAAGAACCACTACTCCATTACCACCACTTCTCCTAACCTGTCACTTGGCTGTGGCATCTTTACCCCCTGTTCTGTGAGTGAGCTTCACAGCTGTGACCACCCCCCCCCTCGATCAAAGGCAGGCTAAGCACGTTCTGCTGCCCTTCACTCAGACATAAGAATAACAATTTCATTACCCCTGCAATTCAGCTTAACCCAAAACAGCCAAAAAATCGATCACTCTGGCAAAGCAGGTTTGTTGGCTGAAATGCCCCTAGGCAGAGAGGTGTGTCTATGCAAATACAGTCTGCCCTGAAGTCTTATCCCCCCAGATCATCAACTAGAATTGGCAAGGGAGAGCTTCATTCAGACCACTGGCTTAAAATGTAAGGAAAAAACAAACAAGTGGCAGGCAATCCAGATGGGAAGTAAGCAATAGATGCTGTGTGGATTACACTCACAGGCCACCCTTCTCTTGAGAGGGCTGTGAGCAAGGGCATCTATAATGCCAAACCGAACAGGTAGAGATACCATATGTGCAGCCTGTTATAAAGGGTATTTTAGAGCCCAGATAAGGGTCAGCCCCTAGCTGCCAGTACCCCTGCACAGGGCTGACCTGGACCAGCTTGCTGAGGAAAAACAGGTGTTTTATAAACATGAAAGGCTGACCAGTAAATTCCCGACCAACTTCAATGAGCCAGGCTGACCTGCTCAATCAGGCAGGAGTTAGCACATTGTGATTGCCTGAGGTATAGCCAGAGGAACAATGGAAATGGGGGGAGAGAACAGAGGGGCCCATGTCCAGTAGTGAAGCCAGGATTGAGTTGGCAGCGTTTGCAGAAGCAAGGCCTGGACTACCTGAATCCTGCTCTTAGAAATTGTCAGCAGCTTAAAAAGCACGAACGTGGGTGCTGTCACTAGAGGAATGTTGTGAGGCCACAATCTAATCCCAGGGAAACAGAACACAGACACGTGGGGCTGATGGCGTTTGCCTCCGCTGACTCTGAAGTGGCTCTGTCTAAGAGATTTTTTCCATAGTGAGGAACTGAATTGTTTTCAGCATAGTGTCATGGGAGACTCTTGAAATGAACATCTCCCAAGCTGGGCAACAAATCTGTTCATCATAATTAGGAGAAGGTGAGACCCCAACATGGAATTGCGTGGCAAAGGCAGTGCCAACAGGGCTGTGGATCAGACAGAGATGGAAGGGAGGTCAGCTAGCTCACTGAGCGCACACAGTGCTGTCTCGCTATGAGTGAGAACTTTCCCCAACTACTGTGTAAACTGTGATCGATGAAGGATTCTCCTTCCAGGAGGATTTGGGGGGAGGAAGGGGCCCTGAAACCACATCCGAGATCACGAAGCGCAAAACTAGGGATCAAGCCGTCGGGACCGCCAAGCATGCACCAGCAGTGGCTGGTGTGCCATACCTGTGTACATTTCCAGGGCAATGCTTCTGGAGAAATCGCAACCAAAACGCTGCCTCACACTAATCTGGGAAATATTGAATCGCTTAGGCTGTGACTCAGCTGTGCCGTTCACACGCCACTGTGAATTACTGTGCTGCATTGCAGGTGGCTGAAGCAACATACTGGATGGAGATTTAGCATAATAGAATATCAGGGTTGGCAGAGACCTTCGGAGACCATCTAGTCCAACCCCTGCTCAGAAGCAGAATCAACGCCCCCCCCCCAACTAAATATCCAGCCAGGGCAATTGTCAATTGCAGGCCTTAGAAACCTCATAAGGAAGGAAATTCCATCACCTCCCTTAGTAACCATTCCAGTGCTTCACCAACCCTCCTAGTGAATAAGTGTTTTTCTTTAAATAAATCCCAAAACCCTAGACCCTCCAGTCACTGCAACTTGAAGACCATTACTCCTTGGTTCTTTCATCTGCCACCACTGAGAACAGTGAGCTCCATCTTGTGGAACCAATCCTTCAGGTAAGTTTGAAGGGCACGTATCAATCTCCTCACTCTTCTCTTCTGCAGACTAAATGAACTCCATTCCTCAGCTCTCCTCATAAATTATGCACATCAAGCTCCTAATAATTTTCATTGCCCTCCTGGACTCTCTCCAATTTCTCCACAACCCTCTGTATGGGAGGCCCAAATGGAATGCAATACTCGCAGAAGTGCCCTCACCAGTGGCCAAATAGAGGAGAATAATCACTTTCCTCGAACTGCCAGCAATGCCTTTCTAGTAATAGCAGCCCAATATGCATTGGCCTTCTCTTGGCAACAAGGGCACACCACTGACTCATATCCAGCCTCTCGTCCACTGTAATCCCCAGGTCCTTTTCTGCAGAACTGCCACTTAGCCAGTCAGTCTCCAGCCTATAGCCGTGCCTGGGATTCTTCCATCCTAAGTGCAGGACTCTGCACTTGTCCTTGTTGAACCTCATCAGATTTCTCTTGGCCCCATCCTCCAATTTGTCTAGGTCACTCTGGACCTTCTCCCTACCATCTAGCTTAGCTTTACAACCACCACTTATTTAAGCACTCTGAGTGGAAAGAAGGTCCCAATTCGCAATCAAGAGATAAAATCAAGGCCCTAACCATGCATTGTTACCCAGGGTTTGGCTGAACCCAAAGCTTTTGGTAACTTTACTCTTTGTGAAGTGGTGGCAGGGAATAAATCAATGGAGACACAGCACATCCAGTCGATATATAGTTGATTCAAGCAGGCAAACAAGAGCTTTTACTCAAAGCTTCTACTTTATTTTGTGTCCAGCACTTACGCGTGTCAATGGATTAGTAGAGGACTCCAGATTTACCCCCACATTAAATATTTATCCAAGGTCTTGAGGAAGTCTTAAGTGGATATCTGTAGACATTCAGTGCCCAGTCTTCTGTCTGCAGGGGAACCTGAGAGGTGTCTAAGGTGTCCCAAGTGTTCAAGTGTCCACCGAGCTCTGAAGTCTTCCTCTTTTTATCCCCAAATTGTTACTGTGGTTTAGCTTGTTCATCAAAAAAACTGCTGAGCAGAAGTTACATGTGGAGAGCACTGGGTCATCTTTACTCCTCGTGGTCATTCACTTCCCCCTCCCTCCTGGATTGTTAGTTGTCAGCAAGGATCTTTCTTGCAATGAGCATAACAGTTGGTATTCCAGCAGTTGTCTAGGCATGTTACTGGGCTCTGAGCTACCAAAAATCTCCCCTTCCTACGGCATGGTCATTAAAGGTTCCAATATATATTTGTATTTAACTAAAGCAGAACTGTTCCTGATCAAACTCCAGGCCCAATAATTAAATAGTCTTCCCAAATTCTCCCTGCAAGTTTAGTTGGATGCAGTGTTCTTTGTTTCCTCCTTCTAGATGGGCAAGTGCAGAATGGCTCTGCATCCTGCCTGGGAATGCTTAGCACCTGATGAATTGTCAGGTAATGTGTATTGCTGTTGTACAAAGAGAATATTCATTTTGCATTGTGAAAATGACTATTGCTCATAGGATGCAGGAAAATCAATGGAGCAATTTCTACTACAAGGCACTCAGTTAGGGGAAGCCTGATTGAGATTACCTGCGTGTGCTTCTCAGTAAGTGGCTACACAGAGTGTCAACACTCCACCTATATTTCTTTATATTCTAGGAAAGGTAACTAGAGAAATCCAAGGAAGAGGCTGGGCAGAGAAGCAGCAAAACCAGAACTGCACAAATGAAAGGCCCTGCATTGCATGGTAGGAATGTGAGTGTGCCTTCTGCTGTTGCACCTTAAACTATGATCAAGGCACACCAGCCCTCACCTGGCAGACTTCCAGGGACACCTTGCTGTACCAGGGAGTGATGCTGGCACTGATCACTAGGCTGGGATTTTCAAAGGAGCCTAGCAGAATGGGGTGCCCAAACCCTCTGGGATTCAGTCAGTGTTGGGTGCCTAACTCCCTAAGGTTCCTTTGGAAACTTCAGCCATAATGGTTTCTTAGGTGCAGAACTACTGTCTATGGAAAACCAATGCATGTGAGCCAAAAATAGCACCATGACATGGTGTCAAAAATACTAATGTGCAAATTCCAAATAAGCACAAAACCCTGCACGAGTATGCAAAATGACTACGTGCACTGCTACGCTTTTCGGTGAATGACATAGTAAATAACTGAAACTGGCATATACATTTCACTCATTATACACATTTCATAGAATATCAGGGTTGGAAGGGACCACAGGAGGTATCTAGTCCAACCCCCTGCTCAAAACAAGACCAGTCCCCAGATTTTTGCCCCAGATCCCTGAATGGCCCCCTCAACGGCTGAACTCACAACCCTGAGTTTAGCAGGCCAATGCTCAAACCACTGAGCTATCCTTCCCCATCATGCATTGCTGGACCACTGCTACACTCTTTGCATGCTCACCTGTCCCAATATAGCCCAATCACTGAGTCCTTTGGTCACTTTAACTTGTGTCCTCTCTGCATTTTCTCACTGGACAGATGCTTGGCCCCGCATGCAAAGGACTTCAAATTTGCCCTTGTATTAGCTGCAGCAGAGCTAGCCACTCCCAGCCAATCGCACTTTCTACGTGTGATTGGCCAACAGCAACCCAAGCTTGTCTGCAGGATTTTGAGTAGTCACTTACTGAACACATGGGACTGTAGACATCTGTTGATAATGAAAATGCACTACAATGCTGAACTGCATTTGTTAAGTATCAGAGGGGTAGCCGTGTTAGTTTGGATCTGTAAAAAGCGACAAGAGTCCTGTGGCACCTTATAGACTAACAGATGTATTGGAGCATGAGCTTTTGTGGGTGATGCATGTCATGGAAATTTCCAGAGGCAGGTATAAATATTCAGACCAGAATCAGGCTGGAGATAACGAGGTTAGTTCAATCAAGGAGGATGAGGCCCTCTTCTAGCACCATGCCTGGAACCGGATTGGAGCCTCTCTAGTGGTGCACAGTGCAGATAGGAATCTGCATGGGCTGGGGGGCAGGCTTAGGGGACCAGCTACTCTGGATGGCACCAGTCCCTGCAGATCAGGCCTCTCCAGGCAGATATTCTAGCAGGAGCAAAAATGGTTTGTAGAGCCTAGTGCCCCCGGTCGATTGAGTCCATGGATGGAAAGTGCAGTCCAGCTCCACCATGCACACCGAGCCAAGGAAGCAGATCCTCGCTTTCCTCTTGCATCCATGTAATGCAGGACATTTCATTAATCCCTGAAGCCACTGGAGTGACACTGGTGTAAAATCTACGTGAGACCAGAGCCAGGCCTCCCAAGGAAACCAGGATGGGCCTAATTCAAGGCAACTTGTGACACCAAGGAGAAATGCACAAGCAGGAGTCGCTGTGCCACACAACTAAAAATAAATGGCACAGCCATGCTCTCTAGGAGTTAGTGGGGAGAAGGAGGAACTCGAGCTATACCTGAGTGCGGAGCGCCCCACTGCACCCAGGCTGCTCAGCACAGGCCCCTCAGCAATGCCAGCTCCCACCTCAGCCTGCCTGTACTTCAAACAACCTCTAAGCCCACTATGCACCCAGTTCTTTTCCATCATCGGCCTAAATCGTCGGGCTGCCTCGCAGATTGCAACTCCCACTAGCAGGGCTGAACCAACTCCCTGGTCTCTACAGCTGGGGCGTGGGAACCCCGGCACTAGATTGGATGTTTGGCTTTCCCCAGAACACATACCAAGAAGGGAAGTGGTGAGTGCATGGCCTTCCGCAGCCAAAATGACTTGGGGACAGCAGTGTACATGAAACAGATAGCTAAGATTAATGCTCTTTCACCTGGAAAGGGTTAACACCTGACCAGAGGACCAATCAGGACAACTAAGAGCCCTTTCAAATCTCCGTTGGCGAAGCCCTTTGTTGGTTGTTTTGGGCTTTTGCTTTGTTCTCTCTGAGTTCGGACGGGACTGAATGTGCCCCAGGTTCTTGCCAATCTCTCCTGCCTACAGTCTCTTATATATATTCAGAATAGTGAGTATGAGTAAAAGGTGTGTATATCTTGTGATTATTCTCATTTGCAAGCTTGTTAATCTGGCTGGTAGAGTTTTTAGATGTGTATTTGGGTGAAAGTATTGTATAAATTGTATTTCTGGCTGGAGAAAGTCTCTCTCTACTTGTCTATATGAGCTTAAAGACCCTCTGTAAATATTTACCAATCTGATTACAGAGATACTTTACTTTTTTTTCTTCTTCTTTATAAAAGTTCTTGTTTTTCAGACCTGTTTATTTTTTTCCCTACGTGAGGGTCAAGGGAATCGAGTCTGACTCACCAGGACTCAATCAGTGGGGAGGACAGAGGAAAATAAATTTCCTGGTTGTTGAGATTCACGGACGCTTGAATCTGCTACTTGCCTCTGGTGCGGGCGAGAGAGAGGGTGAGGTAGAAAGCCTCGTCTTTAAAGATTTCAAGGATTGAATCCCAGTTATCTCTAGATAACCCAGAGAGGAAAAGCTAGGAGAGCACTAGTGAGGGAAGATTTACTTTCCTTGTATTCAAATCCAGGGGTCTGGGTCTTGGGGGTCCTCCCAAAGAAAGTTTTGGGGGACCAGAGTTCTATCAGGTAACTCAGAATCTGATGTGTAGCAGCGTATCAAAGTCTAGCCTGGTAATTAAGCTTAGAGATTTCATGCTAGTACTTTCATTTTGGACTCTAATGGTTCAGATTAGAGGAAGTATACTATGACAGGCAGCCACGCAGTGTGGGCGCCGCAGGCCTAGTGGTGACCAGCAGCAAGTGTGAAAATAATCGGGAGCCGGGGGGCAGTAATAGGAGCTTATAGGAGAAAAAGACTCAAAAATCGGGACTGTCTCTATAAAATCGAGACATCTGGTCACCCTAGCAGGGCCCCAAGGCAAAACTAGGAAAGCAAGAAGGATGCGACTACAGGCTAGTGAGTGCCTCAGGATGAGGACTGTGGAGGGGACTGCCCCACTGAGCAGATGGTGACTAGTCATGGAGCTGGGTGAGTGGGTGCTGTATGGCCGAGTACCCATGTCCCCTGCTCTCAGCTCTTGTTTCCCAGTGTCTCCCCGTCTCAGTACCTGCTCCATGGGCCTTACTAGCCTCTGTGTAATGCTGGATGAGTGCTACTGTCCCTCTGTGGCTCTGCCCCAACAAGCCAAGTGCTGTTCTGTGCTCGTGTGGGTGCCTGTCGGGGTCCTTGCAGCAGGGGCCGTAGTCAAAGCTGTCCACGTGCAGCCCCCCTCAGGAATGCACAGCCAGCTTGTGTCCTAACGCTGTGACAAGCACTCGAGCCTTCAGTCCCCTCTACCAGGCCTGGCACCTCCCCAGCCTCCCACGGAGTTGCCCTTGTCCATCACAGGCTGCGCGCTTGCTGATGTCACACCACAGCTGGTGGGACTGGCAGGATGCGGCACCTTTTCTGTCTCAGCCTCAGGCCCTTGTTTGGGCACAGGGTGCATCTCCTACCTGAGGCCCCCTGTTCCCTCTACAGCTGGCAAAACTGTGGTATTGTGGGTAAGACCCCAACTTGCAGCAATGCCATCGCGAGATCTGGGAACAGCACCAATCTGCAAATGCATCTTTTTTCCCTTGTAGGCCTTTCTGTACTTTCAGGCCGGAGTGCTGTCCCCTGGCAGTACCCCCACAGATCTGGGTCTCTCCTCCCCGGGGAACCCCCAGTCCCCTCTATCCCCACCTCAGCTCAGTCTATGGCCACTGCCAGTCATCAACTAGCCCCTGCTTACTGGGGCAGACTGCAGTGTAAATGTCACTCATCATAGGCATGGGGGGATTGGACCTGCTGCCTCTGCCTACCCTTGGGCTGCCCCCTGCAATCCCAGTACCCTTCTTGGCCTTTAACAAGGCCTGCAGCCTGGGGGCGGGAGCTCTAGGCCAGATCTCCCCAGCTCCTCTAGCCTTTCCCCAGCCCTGCTCCAGTCCTAGTACCCTGCTTAGCTCCTAGCAGCCAGGCCCATCCCTCTCTATGCCTAGAGAGAGAGTGGTTGCTCCTGGCTGACTGCCCTCTTATAAGGGCCAGCTGGGCCCTGACTGGGGCATGGCTGCATCTGTGGCTAGTTCCCCAATCAGCCTAGGCTTGCTGCTTTTCCTAGCAGCAGCCCCCTCGCAGCCTTAGCCCTCTCCCAGAGCTGATTTCAAGCCCGGCAGGGCAGCAGCGGGTGGCCACCTAGCTGCAGGGGAAGGTTTATTACTTGGTCCAGAAAATATCTTATAGTGCTTCTTTTTTGCAGCCAGGTGACACCTGTCTCTGGTCCCTGCTCATTCCCAGTGCAGGTGTTGGGAATCCTGGAACCTAGAGGATCCTCCCAGGGCTGTTTATATCCAGCCTGTAAAAGACATGGCCGAGGGCCGCAGTGCGTGTGACAGAGGGAAGTTCTGGCAGCTGCTCACTTCGCTTTTCCTGTCTTATTAAAAGAAGGAAGCAATGACAATGTGAAAATGCACTGATTGCCCCTGGCTTTCCATTCACTAATTCCATCATACCAAATAAAGCCTGAGCAAGCTAAGGACAGAAGCTGATTGCAGCCCTGAGATGTTAACATAAAGGAGTAAATGACAGACAGAGAGCTGCAATTTCCTGGGATTTCAGAAGTGCTACTTCCCTTCTATTACAATGTGCGAACGATGGGCAAATGTCTGACTTCCCCATACGCGTCCCTCCCCAGTGAAATGGATTACAAGTATATCATTAATATCACAATGACCTGGCAGCACTCGACATTTCATCTGGTGACAAGATGAGTGGTCCCAGTGTTCTTCCATCTCTCCTGGAAATGAAAAATAGATTCTGCTTGCGACTGGTAAATATTGCTGGTAAGTGAGAAAATTCAAAAACGAAAAAGCAATTTTCCTTCTTCTCATATTGTGTTTAGTTCTCAATACACTTCATGCAAGGGGCTCCCATGGCTGATGGATTCCTCTTAGATTATATCATGCCTTTAAATTTATGTGCCCCAGCTCTTTAAAAGACAGTTTGCACAAAGCTTTGCATTCCATGTTAGTCTCTTAACTGCTGACATTTGAAAGGTGCCAGCAAAGACAAATCCAAAATGTTTTTTTAAGTAAGAGAAGGAGACAGAACAAGCAGGTAGAGAAAGATTCAAACATCATTCAACCACTGAAATCAAAGTTTTCATGAAGTGCTAGTGTCGAAAAGAGTTTACAAACACTAATAGAGGGTTCGCGTGTCATCAAAATACAGAAGTTTGTATTTTTCTTCCAAGTGCTTCACATAAATTTTTCAAGGCTCCATCTTTTTCTGTAAAATAGTAAAAGAAATCCCCAGTATCCCTGCCTGGAGAGAGCTAGCAAAGGACAGCTGAACTGACTGCACTGGGCTTAGCAGTTGGGAAACAACCCTCTTTTAGCCTGAATCCAAATCCCACAAATGAACATGGGGAATTTCCACATGACCATTGAATTCATATTAATTAGCTGCTCAGAAATGACATCCCCTATTATCAGATACCCAGGCCTGGTCTACACTATGACTCTAGGTCAAATTTAGCAGCTTTACCTCGATTTAAACCTGGACCTGTCCACACGACAAAGCCCTTTTTTTCAACTTAAAGGGCTCTTTAAATCAGTTTCTTTACTCCACCTCTGACAAGGGGATTAGCGCTGAAATCGGCCTTGCTGGGTCAAATTTGGGGTAGTGTGGACTCAATTCGACAGTATTGGCCTCCAGGAGCTATCCCAGAGTGCTCCATTGTGACTGTTTTGGACAGTGCTCTCAACTCAGATGCACTGGCCAGGTAGACAGGAAAAGGCCTGCGAACTTTTGAATTTCATTTCCTGTTTGGCCAGTGTGTTTGTGAGCTCATCAGCATGATGTGCACATTGCCGGGGCACATTGCCTGGCCCATACTTTGTGAGAAGTCTATGACCATGTCCCTCTCATCACTGCACTGTCATCACCTCCTCGCCTGGTTTTGCGCAAAACAATTGTCTACCATTGCTCTGACAGAGGGAGGGACGACTGACAACATGGTTTATAGGGAATTAAAATCAACAAATGGGGTGGCTTTGCATCAAGGAGAAACACAAACAACTGTCATACAGAACGGCCCCCTCAAGGATTGAACTCAAAACCCTGGATGCTTAGCAGACGATGGTGTATTACGATTGCTAGCCATCTGCATCTCCTGGCTGCTTGCCAGAAGATGGGAATGACCTGGCTGAGTCACTCCCATGTCTGCCCAGGTGCCCCTGACCGATCTCACCAAGGTCGGCTAAAAAAGCACCCAGGAATATGGCGACGATGGCTACCAATGCACCATCTGTTGCCAAAAGGCAATGAGCTGCTGCTGTGTAGCAATGCAGTCCCACGTCTGCCAGCACCCAGGAGACGTACGGTGACGGTGAGCTGAGCAGGCTCCATGCTTGCCATGGTATGGCATCTGCTCAGGTAACCCAGAAAAAAAAAGCGCAAAACGATTGTCTGCTGTTGCTTTCATGGAGGGAGGGAGGGAGGGAAAGGGGGGCCTGAAGACATGTACCCAGAACCACCCACGACACTGTTTTTGTCCTATCAGGCATTGGGATCTCAACCCAGAATCCCAATGGGCAGCAGAGACTGCAGGAACTGTGGGATAGCTACTCACAGCTACCCACAGTGCAACACTCCAGAAATCGATGCTAGCCTCAGTACTGTGGACACAGTCCTCTGACTTAATATACTTAGAGTATTTTGTGTGGGGACACACACAATCGACTGTATAAAAACGATTTCTAAAAAATCAACTTCTATAAATTCAACCTAATTTTGTAGTGTAGACATACCCCCAGAAATACAGCAAACAAGCAAAGATCCTAATGCCAAAAGTAGTTTTAGCCAAACCCAAGCAGCCCTGGGTGTCACTGCAAAACTGATCTGCACCTTTTGCAAAAAGAATCTTCAGCTCTAAAATAAGATTATGTTTCACTCCAGCATCTCTGTGGGAAGATTTGGAACTTGACACCACAGATTGCTCAGGGTCAAACCAGTCCCCATGCAATACACCAGAGCAGAACTATTAGTAATAAAGCAGACCATAAGAACGGTCATACTGGGTTAGACCAAAGGTCCATCTAGCCCAGTATCCTGTCTTCCAACAGTGACCAATGCAAGGTGCCCCAGAGGGAATGAACAGAACTGGTGATCCATCCCTTGGCGCCCATTCCCAAACAGGCTAGCAACACCATCCTGGACCATCCTGGCTAACAGCCATTAATGGACCTATCCTTCATGAATTTATCTAGTTCTTTTTTGAACTCTGTTATAATCTTGCTCTTCACAACATCCTCTGGCAAGGAGTTCCACAGATCGATTGTGCGTTGTGTGAAAACTCAATGCTCTGGTAGCTGAATGGCTTTGGTGATTGTGACGGGGCAACCCCAGCTCCCTTCCCCTTTGCTTTGCACAGACTGCTCAGAGACCTTCTCTCACGTAGGTCACCACGCGGTTTATTGACAGTGCTTCACTCCACCACCTTCTACATACTAGTGCTGTCACAGTATTTACAATGGCCTCCAGTTTTTACTACTGGCTCTCCAAAGGAGGGGGAAGAAAGAAAACTCCTTTTGCTAGCGCTTCTAGCCCTTCCCTCCCTTCTTCTTCTCCCCCTTCCTTCTTGTGCTCTTTTATCCAGTTAATGGACTCACAGCTCTGCAGCCCCCATCTGGCCTGGTAGTCAGTCACTCCTCTCCTTAACCAGGTCTCCCTGGGCGCTAATCAGTGTGACAAAGTTCTTCCTCTACCTTGGTGGGTCCTGTGCTTATTGGCGGATTTGCTCGCCTCAGTGATCTTCCCCTCTGGTGGAACCCACAGTCTGGGTCAACTCCTCCTGTGTTCAGTCAAGAGTTGGGAGGTTTGGGGGGAACCCGGGCCCGCCCTCTACTCCGGGTTCCAGCCCAGGGCCCTGTGGATCACAGCTGTCTGTAGTGCCTTTCTGTAACAGCTGCATGACAACCTACAACTCCCTGGGCTACTTCCCATGGCCTCCTCCAAACACTTCTTTATCCTCACCCACAGGCCCTTCCTCCTGGTGTCTGATAATGCTTGTACTCCTCAATCCTCCAGCAGTACACTTTCAGCTCCTTGCGCCTCTTGCTCCCAGCTCCTCACATGCGAATCTCACTGACTAAGTGGGAGGCTTTTAACTAGTTCCAGCCAGCCCTTGATTGGCTTCAGTGGCCCAATCAATGTAGCTATCGCCACTGCTTCTGAAAGATCTTAATTGGCCCAGGTCTTGATTAACCTGGAGCAACTGCCATTGGTTACCATGGTACTAGGGATTTGTTTAGCCTCGGGCTAACATACCTATTCCTTACGACTTTACTGTAGCCATCCCCTTGCCCCATCACACCGGTTACATGGTGACCAGAGTACTGAATCCCAGCACTCTGTCACAGTGATAAACAAGCCAGGCAGCGTAGTCTAATGACCTGTACCAGGAACACCAAGGCTAATACAGAAGGGTAAAATCTACAAGGGAAGATGTGTGGGAGGCACCTGAGGCGTGTACATAGCATTATCACTGGCCACAATGAACGGGTAAATGCAGAACAAAACAAGTCATGTCTGAGATGAAGACTGCTCATCCAGGAAGACTTTTCCTCAGTTTTCTCTTCTGCTCTGCAGAGTGCGGCTAGACTGAGCCCTATCCCGCAGGGAGTGTGACAGGAGGGCCCGGGTATGGCCTGTCCCCACAGGGGAACATGACTGGATGGCCCACATTTGGGTCTGTCCCCATGGGGAGCATGGCTGGAGATCCCAGATATGGGCCTAGCCCCACGGTAATGTGGCTGAATGGCCCATCGGTGCACCCACCCCAATGGGGAGCATGGCTGGACAGTCTGGCCGCGGCCCCCGCTCCCCTTATAAGTGGTGTGAAGGACGTGGGAGTTGCTTGTAGTGTGTGATTAGTATCTGTCCATTTGTTTGTTAGATCATTGTGATGGTTTGCTGTAGGTGAGCACCAGGGATTAGTGGCAGGTACAGGAAAGGGAACCGTTTAGGTCACAGCTCCTGAAGGAAGAACTGACAGGAGACAAACCCAGCCAGGCCAGCTAAGCAATCCTGGGTGGGACTCATGGTGCTGTGGCCTGGACACGACCTAGGAGCCGGAGAATCACAGGATTCCACCCTGGGAGGGGTGAAGGCACAGGACCTGTCACCTGCGCAGGAGCTTGCAAAGCAAGACCACAGAGGGGTCAAAAGGTGCAGTGATCATGGGCAATCTCTGCTAAGATGCATATCTCAAACTTAACAACCGGTAGACTAGAAACTCTTACACACACACCGAATCAACCCCTTTCCCAACAGGGATATCAGCTGTCACACAACACCAACACCCATCCCCTACAGCCAGAACACCCAGCCACAGACCAGCTTTCAATTCATACACCCATAATTAGAGGGTTCCTTACTCAGTCCTTCTCTGGATCCCTGACTTTTAACCTTCACTTCCATCCCTCTTTTTCCATTTGTTATCCCCAGTACTCACTCCCAGCCTGGGTCAAATGGCTCCTCCCCCTTTGGATGAGGGGCTGGGGCCCTAGCTTGTGGGGGGCCTTGAACTGCCTGTTCCACCACTCACAAATAGCACACCCATTATCACCCTGAGTCACCAGCACTTTGCCTCTTACCCTCCATCTACAGACCCTGCTTACATTTTTTAAACTCCAGTGGTCCTTGATGTACATCCATGGGAGCAATTTTAATTTAAAATTAACAGTATTTTTGTTTCTTAATCTCCTTAAAAAAATATGGGGACAATGAGCAGATTAGGAGCTTTTCATAAGTGTTATTTTCTCTAAGCTGCCAACAGCCGCCAGTGGGAAGCTTCTCTTGCACACACTACCAATTAGATGAAATTATCATTCATAACTGTGCCTAATTACCATCTCTCTTCCGCAAATACAGCCTAGGCGTGGGCTGTCAAAGGGATTTAGCTCTGGGGAAAATAGGAACGGTTAGTAACAAACCATTTTTCAGCAAGGCGGGACACAAGGAAACATGAGAAGTGGCAATTTCAAATCAGGATAATTTTTTCTGACCTAGAACTCAAAAACAATTTGACCAGTTTTAGTCAGACTTTGCAGGAAAATTCTAATTAGCCTCCAGAGTACACCATCAATCTTCAGGCCAAGCCAATTAGGGAGTGAAGTGAAAAATAGGGCTTGAATGGAATCTTTCTGGAATCTTAATTCTGGAGAAGTTTACATTATACACACACAAAAATGTCAAAATTGCAGATTCAATCCCTTGAAAAGTAGGAAATGACAGATTTAAGGTTGCCCTGGCAACCTTAACTCGGGCCCTGGTACACATGTGCATTATGTTACAGTCTGTAATTACGTGAGGCTGTACTGTTTAAGCACTCAGAGGTCAGGAACTGCAAACATTAAAGTGCATCATGAGCTACCCTACCCCTGGCACCTCCATCTTTACTGGCATGCGCTATTCTGTATTGCCCCGTAATTGAATCAACAGAAAAGTCAGGGCAATTCCTGCCCTTATGATAGCCATGCATACTAAGGGGAAAATCTGGACCCCATTCAAAAGACTCCAGTGGGGCCAGGATTTCACCCTAGCAACTGTGGGGGAGGGCCCCTGAGCTGCCCTGGTGGAGGAGGTTCGCAGAGCAATGTGCTTGTCAGCTGAGTTCATGTTAATGTTCGTATTCCCATTTTCATGTTGCACTCAGCAGCCTGCACAGAGGGGCAGTGGCCCTGGCCTCATCCTCAAGGCCGCTAGCTGTGTGCCCTTGGGGCACTGGAGTGCTAGGCATGGTTACTAGGGGCCAGATTTTCAAAGATGTTTAGGCATTTAAAGATGCAGATAAGCAGGTAGTGGGATTTTCAAAACACCAAGGCATTGAACTCCCATTCAGTTCATTATGGGCCGATTTCACAAATGTACTTAGGCTGCTTCCTAAGTCCAACAGTGAGGCATCATTGACATTCTCAAAACCCCTGTTCGGCTGGTACCTAACCTTGGAGGCACTTAAAGTCCTCTAAGTGCGTCAGTTTCCCCCAATGGGCATGAGCAAATGCACCTAAGTCCTGATGGCTCTCCACAGTTAATGGGCTGCCTAGAGCCCCGCTCACCCTTAAGTCCTGGGGAAATTCTCACCCTAGGCAATCCCACTATCTTGCCTGTGCAGAGCATGCTTAATTCGCATAAAAGCCAGCCGGAGGAAGCAAAGTGTGTCTCCAGGATACTCAATAGCCCAGTGGTTGGGGCACACATCAGGATATGGGCGAGTTGTTTTCACATCCCTGCTATCTGATTTAGAGCAAAGACTGCCTAGGCCTCTCTCATCAATGCCCTAACCACCAAGCTATGGGGTATTCTGGGCTGGGCCTCGCAATCTCTCATGCTGGACCTAATCCAATTCTGTAAACACTCGTTTGAACATGGACTTGATCCGGACTCTCCCACCTCCCAGGGAGAACCCTAACCACAGGGCTAGAGAATCATTGACTCTTGCTTGCTCTCTGACCTTTGACAAATCTGGTCCTAAACCCCGAGCTGAGCACACAGAAGGGTGCTGGGAATCTGCCCTTCTCTGCTCTAGAGTGAGAAGCAGCTCCTGGCTGTCTTTCCCCTCAGCAGACCCAGGCAAGCCAGGGCAGGATTTTGCCCCAAACAAGAATGATAATCTCTCTTAGCAGAGTTGCTTTATTGACATTTTCCACTCAAGCTATTCTTAGGGCCTCTTCAGCTCCCTGCCGGCTGCAGCTAATCACCACTCTGAGAAGGTGTCTGTCCAGCGCTGCAGGCAGGAAACAAGTCCTGGTCACAAAAAGCAACGTGCACTTCCAGTCGGCCATGCTCCCTTCTGAGCAGCTGTCCTCCAGGTAATGGACTCATACGCCGAGCACCTATCACCATTCTGTGTGGCCTTTCAGTGCCAAAAATCGAGAAAGGACAGCTCATTCCCCGCCCACAGAGAGGATCTCTGCTTGGAAGCATTAGGCAACCAGCACAATTCATACAAACAGGCACCCTGGATTGTTTTAATTTCTACTTTTGTTCATTTTCATTTATTTTAGCAGGGAAATAATTGTGTTGATTGCCTGGGTCCTCTCAAGAATGAACCAGCAATTCCTTGTTAGCAACCGTCAAGAGACACTCCTGGCGCTGATGAGTAGCCATTGATCCTAACTACTTGTAACAAAGCTATTATTTTTCAAACTCAGCCAAACCTATTCATGTAATTCCACATTACGCTCAGAGAGATGACACTGCAAACCCTTTCAAGCTTGGATGATGTCCCTGGAGTGCGGCAGGGTATTCAGTGGTGCCTTCTGCAATTATTGGCAGGAGAGGAAAACTTTGGCATCTCTTTCTGCGTGAGCAGCTTGGGTTTTGTGCTATCACCAGTCCCATTGTTCCTGTGCTTTAGCTTCAAGAGTGCAGTTCATTGATTTATTACCCACTATGGACATTAGTTAATGACTTGCCTTCCATGCTTTTAAATCACTTCCTTCTTTGATAACAATTTTGATTTATTTTTTTTAAGCCGGTGGTATTTAAGCAGAAGACAATATTTCCCTTTCTCTCTGTCACAGGTGGGGGCAACTGCACCTGTTTCTCCCCTCACTGGTCCAGCAAGGGCACCCACTCGCCAGCTTCCGGCACCCCAGCCATTGCCTTTCAGGTGGAGGCCCATGTCTCCTCCCCTTCTGATCAAGGTGTTTCTAGGCTGCTCAGTTCCCTGCCTTCACTGTGTTATTCCCAGCATAGAAAGCTGCCCAAGGACTCCGGCTCGCTTTCTCTTCAGAGCCAGTTCACAGGCATAATTGCTACAATTATAAGGTACCACGCAGACTATGTTATTAAAAATAATAAAAGAACCCACTCGCAGGCTAATAAGCCTATCAAAGTTCATCCTAATGTGGGTTCTGGCAGGAGCAGTCCTTAAATCCCCACCCAAGGGGTTTCCTTGTGGTCACAAGTCCATCACAGCTTCAGCTTGGAAAAAGCACTCAGTCTCATGGGGCCTCAGTAGGTCTGGTCTTTCCATATTTACTCTAAGAATTGGAGCCCTCCAGGGGTCCTGTCCAGTTGCTGGATCAGGAAGATGGTCCTGAGCCAGTGTACAACCAGGCTATTTATCCAAAAATCCTTCCTTTGTCTGTCCCTGAAGAATCCAGTTTGAACTGGAATATGCAAGTCTCCCCTGGGGATGGTGTCAAAGGGTTGATAACTCAGGCTGAGTCAGTTACGCAGGTCACGGATTCCATGATTTGACGTGACCTCCACAACTTCAGCCCCGGCAGTAGAGCTCAGGCTGTCAGCCCTGGGAGGTGGGGCTCCAACTTCCATGATTTATTGCCCGCGTACCGTCCCATGACTTTTACTAACCAGGAGTAACTCTAGATCAGAAGACTTGCTGGCAAGAATACTGTAGGAGACTGTATCAAAAGCTTTGCTAAAGTCAAGATATATCACATCCACTGCTTTCCCCATATCCACAGAGCCAGTTATCTCATCATAGAAGGCAATCAGGTTGGTCAGCATGCCTTGCCCTTGGTGAATCCGTGTTGACTGTTCCTGATCACTTTCCTCTCCTCCAAGTGCTTCAAAATGGTTTCCTTGAGGACCTGCTTCATGATTTATCCAGGGACTGAGGTGAGGCTGACCGGTCTGTAGTTCCCTGGGTTCTCCTTCTCTTTTTTAAAGGTGGGCACTACATTAGCCTTTTTCCAGTCATCCGGAACCTCCCCCATTCACCATGAGTTTTCAAAGATAATGGCCAATGGCTCTGCAATCAGATCAGACAACTCCCTGAGCACCTTTGCATGCATTAGATCTGGACCCATGGACTTGTGCATGTCCAGCTTTTCTAAATAGTCCTTAACCTGTTCTTTCACCACTGAGGGCTGCTCACTTCCTCCCCATACTGTGCTGCCCAGTGCAGCAGTCTGGGAGCTGCCCTTGTCTGTGAAGATTGAGGCAAAAAAAAGCATTGAGTACTTCAGCTTTTTCCACATCTGTCTCTATGTTGCCTTCCCCGTTCAGTAAGGATCCCACCCTTTCCCTGACCTTTTTTTGTTGTTGTTGCTAACATACCTGTAGAAATCCTTCTCATTATCCTTCACATCCCTTGCCAGCTGCAACTCCAGTTGTGTTTTGGCCTCCCTGATTACACCCCTGCATGCTCGAGCAATATTTTTTACTCCTCCCTAGTCATCTGTCCAAGTTTCCACTTAGTGCAACCTTCCTTTTTGTGTTTAAACTCACAGAAGATTTCACTGTTAAGCCAAGTTAGTCGCCAGCCATATTTGCTATTCTTTCTGCACATCGGGATGCTTTGTTCCTGTGCCCTCAATAAGGGTTCTTTAAAATACAAAATGCTTTCCTGGACCCCTTCCCCCCTCATATTAGCCTCCCAGGGGATCCTGCCCATCAGTTCCCTAAGGGAGACAAAGTCTGCTTTTCTGAAGTCTAGGGTCCGTATTTTGCTACTCTCCTTTCTTCCTTTTGTGAGGATCCTGAACTCAACTATCCCATGGTCACTGCTGCCCAGGTTGACACCCACTTCTACTTCCCCTATCAATTCTTCTCTGTTTGTGAGCAGCAGGTCAAGAGGAGCACAGCCCCTAGTTGGTTCCTCCATAGTTGTGCCAGGAAGTGTCCCCAACACTCTCCAAATTCTTCCTGGATTGTCTGTGCACTGCTGTATTGCTCTCCCAGCAGATGTCAGGGTGATTGAAGTCCCCCATTAGAACCCGGGCCCATGTTCTAGTAACTTCAGTTAATTGTCCAAAAAGTCTCGTCTACCTCATCCTCCTAGTCCGGTGTTCTATAGTACACACTCATTACCACATCACTCTTGTTGCTCTCACTTCTAAACTTAACACAAAGACTCTGAACAGGCTTTTCTCCAGTTTCATACTGGAGCTCTGAGCAATCATACCACTCACTTACATACAGTGCAACTCCTCCACCTTACCGCCCCTCCCTGTCCTTCCTGAACAGTTTATACCCATCTGTGACAGTGCTCCAGTCACGTGAGCTACTTCACCAAGTCTGTTATTCCAATCACATCATAGCGCCTGTGCCAGGACTTCCAGTTCTTCCTGCTTGTTTCCCAGGCTTCTTGTGTTCATGTGCACGCACCTAAAATAACTAGTTGATTGCCCTGCTCTCTCAGTATGAATCAAGAGGCCCCCACTGTTGCACCTTCTTCCTTGTGTTTCGTCCCAGTATCCCACTTCCCCACTTACCTTAGGGCTTAGATCATCACTAGGTGGGCTTTAAAATAGGTTAAACTACAGATGTCCTACATCTCTCTCATCCAGTAAAGACACTCAGCCTGTTTGACTGTTCTGTTTGCCATTTCTCAATCCTGACGACACACGGATTCCTCCATGAATTGTTCTAGAGATTTACCAGGCACTGAAGTTAAATTTATGCTTTAGTAATTCCTTGACTCCAAGTGATACTGGGTCTTAAATTCAACTCAACAACACTGATCTGGCTGGGTGAGTGCTATTTTTCATTGTATTTATTTCCTATGTCTACACCATCCTAGCCCTGAAGCAGCGATGACTATACAATGTCAATTCTGAACTAGTATAGAAGCAGCTAAACCAAACTGCTTTTAAAACCTGCCTTTAACAAATATTGATACAAAACAAGTCAGGGAACATTTGGAGATCTTGATTCACCACCAGTCAGTGGCTCCAGAAGAAATTCAGCCAGAGCATTAACAGAAACAGCCAGTGAATTTGCTATGCCACCATGGACATCGGGTCTCAGACTCCAGGAGGACTGAGGAAGTGGTAGGAGGCTAGAAAGCAACAGATGTGGGCCCAATTGTCCAAACCATAATGATTTTAAGCAATGATCATGGCAGCTGCTGTGCACTGAGTCCAAATTCAGTCACTAGTAAAACAAAGAAATAAACCCTGTTCTCACCCACATGTTCAGCTCTGTAGTGCTATGTGTGCCTGGGAAAAGAGAACTCATTTCCCCCAGATTCATAGACATCTGCGAGGCCATAGAGGCAGGACCAATTGGCAGCATGAGGTCTACAAAGCACAATTCCTGGCAAACAAACAGGATCCCATTTTAAATAAATCAAGGGAAAGCAATAGTCATAGAATGGTAGGGCAGGAAGGGACCTTGAGAAGTCATCAAGTCCAGTCCCCCGGCACGGAGGCAGGATCATGTAAACCTAGACCATCCCCACAAGTGTTTGTCCAACTTGTTTTAAAAAGCTTCCAAAGATGGCGTCAAACATACTACTAAGGGTAGCATAAAATCCCTCCTTTACCTGGAAGGGGTTAAGAAGCTCAAATAACCTGGTTTTAAGAACCTGATTGATTTTTAGTGTCCTAAAAACCAAAGAGTCTGGTCTGTGCTCACCTTGTTTACCTATTTGGTTGGTTTATTATTCTCAAGCCTCCCCAGGAAAGGGGGTGAAGGGGCTTGGGGGAATATTTTGGGAGAACAGGAACTCCCAATAGTCCTTTTTCTGATCTTTGTCTAACTCACTAGTTGTGGCATCAATACCGTCCAAGGACAAGGAAGAATTTGTGCCTTGGGAAAGTTTGTAACCTAAGTTGATAGAAATAAGCTTGGGTGGGGTTTTTCATGAAGCTCCCCACATCTGTACCCCAGATCTGGGAGGGACCCCTGATAGATGGGAACTCCACAACCTCCCTTGGAAGTCTACTCCAGAGCTTAACTACCCTGAGTTAGAAAGGTTTCCCTAAGTTCTAACCTAAATATCCCTTCCTGAAGATTAATCCTGTTATTTCTTGTCCTGCCTTCAGGGGACCTGGAGAACAATTGATCACTATCCTCCTTGCAACAGCTCTTCACCTATTGGAAGATTTATCAGGTTGGCCCTCAGACTTCTTTTCTCAAGACTAAACATGCCCAGTTTTTTCAACCTTTCCTAATAGCTCAAGTTTTTTAAATCTTTTCTAATTTGTATTGCTCTCCTCTGAACTCTTTCCAGTTTGTTCACACTCTTCCTAAATTGTGGTGCCCAGAACAGGAGCCTCACCAGGGTCAAGTAGAGTGGGATAGTTACCTCCTGTCCCTTACATATAGAATTTCTGTGAATACACCTCAGAAGCATATTAGCTTTTTTTTGCAGCTGCTTTACACTGAAGACTTCTATTCAGTTTATCGTCCACTATAACCCCCAGATCCTTTTCAGCATTACAACTGTACCATTTTGTAGTTCTGCATTTCATTTTTTCTTCGTAAGTGAAGTACTTTGCACTTGTCTTTCCTGAATTTCATCTTGCTGATTTCAGGCCAATTCTCCAATTTGTCAAGGTCATTTTGAATTTTAAACCTATCCTCCAAAGTGCTTGCAATCCTTCCCAGCTTGGTGTCATCTGCAATTTTTTATATATACTCTCTTCTCCATTATCCAAGTTATTAATGAAAACATTTACTACTACTGGCCCAAGGACTGATACCTGTGACACCTCACTAGATCAGCCCTCCCAACTTGACAGCAAACCACTGATGACTACACTTGGAGAACGGTATTTCAACCATTGCACCCATCTTATAGTTAATTCATCTAGAACACATTTCCCTAGTTGCTTATGAGAATATCATGCAGAGCTGTGTCAAAAGCCTTACTACCATATCTACTGCTTCCCCTATCCACTAGGTCAGTAATCCTATCAATGAAGGAAATTATGTTGGTTTGCCATTATTTGTTCTTAACAAATCCATAATGACTATTCCTTATAACCTTACAATTCTCCAGGTGCTTATAAATTCATTGATTAATGATTGGCTCCAGTATCTTTCCAGACACTGAAATTAGGCTGACTGGTATGTAATTCCCTGGGTCTTCCTTGTTCCCCCTTTTAGAGACAGGTATTATGTTTTCCCTTCTTCAGTCTTCTGGAACCTCTCCCGTTCTCTAGGAGTTCTCAAAAATAATTGCTAAGTGCTCCAAGATTGCTTCAGCTAGTTCCTTAAGTACCCAAGGATGAGTTTCATCAAGGCCTGATGACTTGAATACATCAAATTTATCTAAATATTCTTTAATCTGTTTTCCCTATTTTGACATGCATTGCTTCCCTCTAGTTGTCAATATTAATTGTGTTGAGCATCTGCCCATCATTAAGCTTTTTAGTAAAGACTGAACCAAAATAGGCATTAAGTATCTCAGCTTTCTTGATGTTATCAGTTATTAGCTCTCCTTCCCTGCTAAATAGAGGACCTACATTTTCCTTCACCTTTCTTTTGCTCCTAACGTGTTAAAAGACAATAAGAAGAGGCTCTTTAATGTCTCTGGTCAGATGTAACTCATTTTGTGCTTTAGCCTTTCTGATTTTGTCTCTACATAACTGTGCTGTTCTTTTGTGCTCCTCCTTATCCATTTGACCATGTTTCCATTTTTTTGTAGGATTTGTTTGGATTTTCGTATCATTAAATTGATGGAAACATATTGGCCTCTTAATATTCTTCCTATCTTTCCTTTGTATTGGAATAATTTGCAGTTGTTCCTTTAATATTGTCTCCTTGGGACAAGCTCTCCTGAACTCTTTCTTCCACTTAGACTTTCTTCCCTTGGGACCTCAACTACCATTTCTCTGAGTTTGTCTTTTTTGAAGTCCATTATCCTTATTCCACTGCTCTCACTCCTTCCTTTTCCTTAGGCTTATGAAATCTATCATTTCATGATCACTGTCACCCAAATTGCCTTTCACCTTCAGATTGGCTTCCAATCCCTGCCTGTTGGTCAGAATCACGTCTAAAATGTCTGTCCCCCTGGTTATTTCCTCCACTTTCTGGAACAAAAAGTTATCCCTGATGCATTCCAATAAGTTACTGGAGATATTGTGTTTTGCCGTATTACTTTCCTAACAGATCTCTGGGTAGTTGAAGTCCCTCATTACTACCAGGTCCTATGTTTTGGATATTTCTGTTGTTTTAGACATGTCTCATCCACCTCTTCTTGATTTGTTGGTATATTGGAGACCCCTCCACTATGACATCACCCCTATTTTTAGCCCTTTTATCTTTATCCAAAGACTCGGCTGGTCTGCCTCACACATCCTTCTGGACCTCAGAACAAGTGTATATATCCTCTTCTTCCCTTTCCCCCTGCCCATCCTTTCTGAACAAGCTATACCCCCCTCTACCAGTATTAGAAGCTATACCTCTCTATATCAGTATTGCACCAAGTCTCTGTGATGCCAATTAAATAATAATTTTGCATATGTACTAACGCTTGCAGCTATTTCTGTTTACTCCCCATACTTCTTGCATTTGTGTACAGACATCTGATATATTGATTGGATTCCCCCACTGATTTCCATCTTGTTGCTTCTTTGACCCTATTGCAATTTTCCTTGTCCTCTCCCAAAATTTAACCCTATTAAAGTCATCTTTTTTTGTACTTACTTGTGGGCTTTTGGCACTTGTCCCCATTGAACCTAGTTTAAAGCCCTCCTCACTAGGTTGGCAAGTTGGAGTCCAAAGATGCTCTTCTCCTTCTTGGTCAGAGGACCTCATCTCTTCTCATGGGGGCTGGGCTTTCCTCTCACCCTGGGGTGACTCCTTTGACTTCAGCTATTCCTGATTTACAACAGGGGAGATCAGAGTCAAGCCCCACAAATGCTGAGTTTAGGACAGTGTCTCACAACATTTACTGCAACATTCACTCCAACTAGAGTGTGGCTGGAGACAATTATTGTCCCTCCCAAGCTATGTTTTGATTTGCCAGTTCAGCCTTTTAGATGATGTCACCAGCTCCTCACAATGCATTTCGTGCTAGCCACAGCTTACTCGGGATTGCCATTATTTCATATTAACCCAATCTGGTCATTTTCGCACCTTACACCCTGCATGAATGTACATAGCTCCTAGATTGGGGAAAGGACCTGATAAGACCCCGCAGGAAACTGATCTTACATCCACTCTGTGAGTATTTAGGGCCTCCCCAGTCCCAGACTGAACTTTAGCGTCCACATCTGGTCCTGTCCCAACCTGGACTTTTCGGTCCAAAGTTTCTGGGGGCTTACCTGAAAACTCCCCAAGCTCACCTCCAGCTTGGTATTTGGGGCTGCCCGGTAGGAATTTATAGAGCCTGACCCTCTTTTCCTCCTCTCTGCGTTGCCCCAACCTCCCTTGGTGGGACACCCAGATTCCAAATGCCTTGGATGCTAAAGCAAGGGGAAAAATCCTTCTCCCTCTTCCCCGGCTTGCCAGAAACCGTTCTCTGCTTCCAAGAGATAAAGCGTTCTCTTATCCCCTCAGGACAATTGAGAATGCAAAATGCCAACAGCTTGGCTTTGCTTCCCCCCGTGCCTGCTCTTTCCCTTGAAGAATAGGAAAATAGCCCACAGCCTGGCTTTTCCCGCTCCTTTGCCTCACCTAGGAAAAGAAACTCCCAACGTTTAAAAGAAGTTTATATAAAGAAAGAAAGAAAATAGTAAAACAATAATTTCATAAGAATCAATCGGCTTCTGCTACAAGAAGATATGAAAAACGTCTGATAAGATAGCCCAATCTCTAAACCAGTTCCAACAAGTCATACATGTGAAATGACACCACAAGGTCAGCATAGTCCGATACTTATGCGTTTCCTTGGTTCATACAAATGGTTAGAGAAGAACTTTAAGAGAAGATGGAGTTAGGAGGAAACCTTGTTTATACAGCCGGAGAACACAAAGATTCAGAGTATACAAATGCCCGCCCCTGACTTTAAACAATCCAGTTCTCTGATTGGTCCTCTGGTCAGGTGTTTGGTTACCCTTTCCAGGTAAAAGAAACTTAACCCTTACCTTACCTATCTATTTATGACACACTCATGTTCAGCTTCTTCATTGCTGCTTTGGAAGGGCAGGGCATCAGGTGCACATCAGTGCCATTTTCAGAGGAGACTTGCTGCAAGCAGAGAGCCCCATGTGAAATAGGAAAATGAGATTCAACCTGCCAACGGGGCAAGTTTGTAAGGCAAAATAATGTGAACGAGCTAGTGGTGGGAGGAGAGAGTTGGGGCTCTGCTGAGAGAGACCTCCCCCTCGTGGGACACAGTACACCACAGACACACCCTGTACGGACAACAGGATGTGCTCCCACCTCTGCTGGGGAGCAAGGAGATCTGGTCAGAATTCTCCATGGCAATGTCCAGTGTTGACCTCTAGTCTCAGTCTGTTCCCAGCAACACTGGAGACCAGGGTCTTCTGTGGGGTCAGGTGTGTTTCTAGGCACCATAGTGCCACAATCCTGACATCCCCACCAAGGGGAACAGCACTGCTTTGTGCTGCTCTCCCCCCGCCCTCTGAATTTACAGGGCATCTTCTTCTTCCCCTTGCTAAACAAAAAAACAACATTTGGCACTAAATAAATAATCAAATCTCCATAGCAGGTCCCAACTGCTGGGAGCGAGACTGCCTGAGCATCTGCTGCGGTGCGAATCATATTGTAGTAGCAACATATGACTGCCAGGAATCCTCCCAGGGATTCAGAACTGCTTTGGGTTGTGTTGGAGGCAGGGATCCAGGTACCCACAGGCACAGATTCCCTCCTTCTCATCTGCACACTAATGAGAGGTGAAGGGCCTGAGACACCTTGGCTCCTAGAAACGCTAAGGAGTGAAAGGAGCTTCCCTTCCCTCCCTGCCAGGGAAGGAGCAGAACCCAAGAATGTGCGGTCTGGGACCAAAGGGACTGGGTTCCTCTGGATGAATGGGATTTCTTTGCTTTGCAAAGCACGGGAAAAGCTGGTGCCAGGAGGGACAGAAACAAACCCATAGGGCATCACTGAGAGAATTTGCATGGAATTAAAATGTGGTTTCCTGGCCACCTCTAGTTTCTGATTCTTTTAAAAATCTAATAGGAAAATGTCTGGCTGGTCTGCATCACAGTCTTAGCAGGAAGGGATGGGAGAGTTCATTCACCTGTCCCAAGGAGTCATCCCCAGCAGAGGATGTAGAGAATATGTTCCAACAGTGCTCCCAACCCCAATCCTTTCCATATTTCAAATAGGTGAATCGTTACCCTGACCCTCACTCCAAGACTCCATACAGCATTTAGAAGTGACAGGAGTGTGGAGAACACCCTTTAAGTTTGTTCCACTACAAGTACTGGGAGAATTTATCTGGCATGTCTTCATAGACTATCAGGGTTGGAAGGGACCTCAGGAGGTCATCTGGTCCAACCTCCTGCTCAAAACAGGACCAATCCCCAGACAGATTTTTGCCCCAGATTCCTAAATGGCCCCCTCAGGGATTGAATGTACAACCCTGGGTTTAGCAGGCCAATGCTCAAACCACTGAGCTATCCCTCCACCCCACACTGGTGCTCCAGGTGAGGCAGTCTTGTGCAGGACATCAGACTAGAAGATCTAATAACCGCTTCGGGACAGGCAGAATAATCTCCTGCACAGAGCCGATTCTTGCTGCAGTGGATTCCTTTCCCTTTTTGGATCCTACACCTAGATTCTTTCTCACTTGCGTTCCAAGATGTGTTGTGGTCTCTCTATCTCCCAGCAGCTGGCAAAGCAACATCCCATCAGATCAACAAGGCTTGGTCTTCATTAGCTGAGCTTCCTAAAAGCAATTTCTGGTGGAGAAACAATTATGAAGCACTAGTTAAAACCCCCTGACTTCCTTTCCAGCTGGAGAAATGAGCTGACCCGTTGCTGTTTCTTTCTTTCAGCTGCTGGGTAATTGTTGGAGACACTTTTTAAATCACACTGGGGAGTCTATATGAGACAAACTAGAAGAAAATCAAATGTCAACTAACAGGTAGGAAATTGAAAAGAAAAATGTTTATGCAACAGTTTTCTGTGCTTCCCTGAATGATGTAAATTGTTGCTGTCACTCATAAATTATTAATTTTAATTTACCCTGTTCTTTCCCCCCCGTCTGTAAATGTAGAGCGAGCAGGGGGCTGGCGGCTGGTCAGTATGTAACATACATTAACAGGACATTTCATTACAGGGATGGTTCTCAATTGCTGCCCGGTGTAACGATTGCATTGTTATCTCTAGGAAAGGGCAATGATTACTGGGAAAGCAGCACCTCCTCTCGGCATATCCTGTTTCTTGTGAAGTCTGTCGTTTCGTGTCATTCCAGATCCTTGCCAAACCAGAGAGCTCTTGTTTAACAACTACAGCCAGAGGGCAGCTGTGCAATCCAGAACAAGATACTGACACGAAACAACTGGCTGAGAACTTCTGAGGAATGGGCAGCTTTGTACCAGGGATCTGGGGCTGTCTGAATTCAGCGTACTCTGGTAACTATAGCTGACCTTCACAAATTCAGTGGCTTAGTCATAGCTAAGCTTGCAAGGATTCAATTTCCATCGGAAAATGTCAATACATGTTGATTTCACCGTGCACACACAAACTGCTGGGGAAATATGTCCCCTGATAATCATCAAAAGGTGCAGATAGGCAACGTCAGAAAACTGCTCCTTAATAAATTATGAGAGTTGGATTTAAGGATATTTTCTTTCTATATTTTGATATGTGATGCTGACAAATGTATTCACAATCATAAAGCTTTGACTTTTTGAATCTGTGTCTAGTGTCATTAAATAATTGTCTGACTCCTCCAACTGTCTGATTCCCCCCACCCCAGTTTCCTGCAAGTACAAAAATTTAGACTGATAAAAATAAAAAGGCTTAAAAATAAACATCAGAATTATCCATTGAAATGACCAAAGAATAAAAATTGAATTCTGCCAAGTTAATTACAGCTGCGCTGATCTACTTGTTGTTTAACATAGCTACCAACAAGAGAGAGTCCTTGTCTTGAAATTAAAGTCCCACCTGTTTTCCAGGGTGAAGTCCATTGAATAACATTGAGTTCCTGTGAAAAGGCCACCCCTTCTTTTGCACCGGGGAGGAGCCCCAGAGTTCCTCCCTGGCTATTTCTGGCCTGCTTGGTTGCTCCCACTGGATGCACATGAGCATTGCCCAGCCAGGAGGGTGAGCAGGGAGCCCTCAGCTGGTCAGGGTTCACGGGCTGCCTATTGGGGAAGAGGGATGTGAAAGTGCCAGGCAAATGGCAGGAAAGGGGCAGAAGCCGAAAGCTGAGGAAGGGAATGGCTATAGTTCTAACTTCTTATCATGCCCAGCCTGAGAGAGTCTTCCAGTCATGGCATGGGGAGGGCCTTCTTGCCCCCAAGAATAGCTCATCTTACAGCAAGAGAGACAAGCAACCACTGAAACGTGCTCCTATAAAGCAGAGATTAGGAAAAGCAGTCAAAGCATTGAGCAGTGGAGCAGATGGTGTGACAGGTTCCACAGGGCAGGGATCCAGGAGCAGGTAACATGAGAATGATTCACATCCCTTGTGCGTATTCTGGTCCCCTCCCCAGTCCAGCTCTCGTGGTGACACATCGGAGCCCTCGTCCATTTTGACTCCAGCCTTCCCACTGCTTGAACCTTTCCTGAAGGAGGTGGATGTTTCAGCCTGGAGCCCACATTTCGAAGCACTGCAGCATGGGGGTGAAACGCACAGTGACACAGGCTGTGATACAGACAAGCTGTGGGTGGACAGCCCGTCCCGCACCTCCCAATACAAGTGTCCTTCTCACCTTTGTGGGCAAGAGGCTAGATATTCTCCACCTTCGACTCCAGTGGCTAGATCCTCTCTACATTTCCATGGTCCTTCCAGAACTCCTGGGTGCATGTGACTCCCAGGCTCATCCTAACATCATCTCAGAAGTTATCCAATGTTTTCCTTCCCCACTAAGTTCCTTTCCCGCCTGGCGGGTTGTTCCTCGTTGGAACAGGACTGAAATTAATATGACATTCAGGGGGTGATGCGTATAGAAAACAACTCCTGAATGACACCATCCTGATGCTGCAAATGTATAATTTCTCTGGCAATAAGGAAACCAATCTCCCCAGAAGGAAAAAGGCAGCTCTACTGTCTGCGTTCAAGGAGAATCAAAAACACTCAAACAGTTGCAGAAAATATTGATATTAAACCTCTGTCTCTTTCGTCAGGCCCCCAGTTCTCCAAAGCCCACAGTAAACAGAGACTTATGCTGCAGCATCCCTTCGAAGAGCAGTTGTGGCCCTGCAGAAAACCCTGCTAAACAAGCTAAGTAGCCACAGGGCGAAAGGCAATGTCTTATCATGGAACAAAAACCTGCACAGAGTAGGAGGAACACACAGGAAGGTTACATTAATTTTCATATTGTGAAAAGCTGAATAGAGGAGCTTCAAGGATCTGTACTTTGTCATGTATTAATGAACAAGCCAGGTGAATGGGCAGCTTGTTGGCAAATGAAGTTCAATGTTGATAAAGGCAAGGTACTGCACATGGGAGGGGAAAATGTCAACTACTCCTGCATTGGGTCACCCTAACATCACCATACTGCAGTGTGTTTACTCCTCTCCATGGCACTGAAGCGCTCAGTATCTTACCCTTCTGCACTGTACCCCGTCCATTCACACACTGATGCAAAGGGTGGGAGAGAGCATCCTTCTCCATCAACCATGCATAGGTGTCCTGGCTGCACAGTGTCCCGGCTCCAGAGAAAGCCTCCGAGACATACCCCTTACTAGCTCTCTTGCAAACCTGCCTTTATAAAAGCACAAAGATGCAGCACAAACGATTCATATTGCTTTGCTCCCTCCACGCTGCACACTGACATCAATTTGTTAATCTCTAAGGTGCCACAAGCACTCCTGTTCTTTTTGCGGATACAGATTAACCCGGCTGCTGCTCTGAAACCTGGAATTAATGAGGTTGCGACTCGATTCGCTCTCCACAGAAAAAGGAATTCTGCCCTGTGAATTAACTCTGGCCCAGGGAGGGGCAGCAGGGGCTGCCATGCATGCAGGGATTCCATGTGCCAGTCACATGCAGCTGCCAGGACAGGGAAGGGCAAAGATCTCAGTTTGTGTAGACTTGTTACTGACACTTTCTGATTGGTGAATCCAGAGCACAGCAGTCAGAGCTCTGGTACTGTGACAAACCAATCAATACACAAATTAAATTATGACAGCAGGATCCTGGCCACCTCTCACAACCACGGATCAGGTTAATAGAGGGTCCACTCATCACGCTCTGCAGCGAGAAGGGACTCCGCTAGCCGGTCTAGCCTGTCCCCGTGTATGTTAAATCTGGGACAATTGTGTCCTGCTGACAGTGGCTAGGGGATCCTGGCCGCTTCCCATCTGAGCCATGGGTGGGCCCACGCAGCAGGTGCTTGGCCCTCCTCGAAAGCTTGCATCAGTCAGGCAAGTTAGAGGCTCTGGCGCTGGAAGAGGGAACTTTGACCTGGACACTGAGTTTCTTTCCTCCCTTTGGCCACTGTTCATGTTCACTTGACTGTCCTAGTTCAGAAATGCCAGGAAAGGCAGAGCTAACAAGCAGTGACAATGCACCTGCCTCTCTCGCCTTGGTGGGCCTACACAGGGGCGGGTCTGGCCCAGACACCAGCTCTTTCTCTTGTGTTTGTGACCTGGCCAGAACTTGGGCGTTCAAGGGCTACTGGGCTACACAACTGGAGGACAACCATGCCTCCAAGAGACAGCAGGGCCTGGCCTCCCCCTTGGCTCTTCGGGACGGGCAGAGATGCTGTCCCCAAAGGGAGCTCGCAGAACATCAGACAGGGCAAAGGCTCCATCTGCTGAAATGGGACTCTGCTTCTGGGGTCAAAACTCAACTCGCTTCCCATGGTGAAAAGACATGCTGCCTCCCATGGGGCTGGATGCATGCACGGGAGCAGGGCTCTCCAATTCCCTTCTCCAACAGAAACAGCCTGAAGAGAGGGGAGTCAGGGACCAAACCAGCCTTTTGGAAAGGGATACAGCTCTGGCTAACAGAAGTGATCAGGCTGGGTCAGAGCCAGGCTCCAGGCAGCCCAGATTCTTACAGCGTCCAGCATCAGATGCTACAGACAGCTCAGCTCTAGAGGGAAGGCAGTGCAGAGCGAACTAGGGTCTGAATTCGAACAGGGGCTGCCTTCAAATGGATTAGCATGGGGCATTAGTGCAGAGCAGCTACTGTGAACCAGCCACTGCAGGCTTTTCCCCAGGTTGCAGGCCCCAGGAATCTTGCAGTAGCAGACATGGGGTAATCTGCCTCCCAATCAGATCTCATCCTTGTCTCTAATAGTCAGAGATCAGCTTGAGCCCTGAAGCAGGTTTTATCTCCCTTCCAGGGCTTCTTCCTAATTCTCCATGGTGCTTCCAGACACTAGACTCTACCACTGACAGTGCCCTGCCCCCTCTGGCTGATGCTGTCCCGGGGGCAGCGGTGGCTGGAAGCCAGTGTATTACTCTGCAGCCTTTGCAGTGGGTCAGACACAGCTTCAGAGAGTGAGTGACCATGACCGATGAGCAATGGAGCCTGACCCCAACCATTGCTCTGCTGGGATCCAGGCCTGCTGCTCGGTTCATTAGGACACTCTCTCAGTAGGAGTGTGAGGTGCTCCCTGTGTCCTGTGTCCCGAGAACCAATTTGTGAAGTGCGTGCCCTCATTCTCCTGTCCTGCGCCAGCCACTGCCCTGCAATGCCCCCAGGCCAAGTGACGCCACCCAAGAGCCTGCACACACTAGCTGGGCCTCCTGGGCCATTGTTGCCAGGTCCTGCTGAGCGACTGCTCAGTGATGGAGTAGCACATCGCCCTGGGACCCTCTGGGGCTCCCTGTCCTGCTCTCCGAGGCTGCCCACACGCTGGGAACCTGACACACTAGTTGCTGCTGTGCTGGGTACAGCGCCAGCCCCACAGCCTCCCTTCTCCAGCCCATACAAAGAGCAGCTGTCAGGATTGCTCCACTGCCCTTTCCCCATACTCTCCCCCCATACTGCAACAGTCATTATCACTGCACTAACTGCAATCTCTGCACTTGCTTCTCACCATCCACAGCTCCATGACTTGCCCCCTACAACTTCTCCCACCCTCTTCCAGCTCTTCCTTCACCACCTCCTGCCCTCTGCCGCCTCCCTTCAGCTCACCAACCCACCTTCAGCCATAGCACTCTCACTCCTGCCCCACCAGGCTCTGCCAACCCTTTGCCCTCCACTTCTGGGCTCCACCTCCACCCCGAAAGCCCCCTGATTCCCTCCAGGATTCCTTCTCCATTGATAAAAAACTCCCTGGATTCAAGGCCTCCATGATACTCCACTCCTTCAACTCAGTCCCCACCAGCACCTGACCATCCCCTTCTGCCACTGCCCTTCCCCCCAGCCCTCCCCTATCCTTCTTCCCCTTCCACCCCCGTGCACAGATCCCATAGTATCGGTGACGGGGTGTCGCTCACCTTGCTCTCACTTCAGCCCCTGGTCTTTTCCCCTTCCCTTTCTTCACAGCCTTTGAAATCCATGCCACCCAGCCCCCCTCCACTGCTGCCTTTCCCCATCCTTCTCATGCAGGTGGCCAGCCTGACCCTGCTGTTTCTCAGCTCCAGCTTGAGCTGTCTCCCCTGCTTACTCTCTGGGTCATGCCCTGGGCCATATCTTTACCAGATACTGCTTTCTCTGATCTGTCTCCCCTCTCCCTGTCTCTGGCCTCAGCTGTCGCCCTACTCCCCACCTCCTGCATTGATGTCCTGTCCATCCATCTTCCTGGCCCGACCCCCATCTTTCCTGCTGCTTCGCCTGTCCCAGTCCCTCTCTGCTCCCCTTAGCTCCTTCTCCCCCTCTTGGCTTCACACTTCCCATAATGCAAGTCAATTTCAGTTCCAATAAATTCTATTGGCATGACAGGGGGCAAAGGTGTTGCCAAAGGTCAATGCAGCCCAGTCTGACTCCCACCAAGGACCAGTTTCCCAGCAGTAGTGGGTCCATCCAGTGCCCAGATTGTCAGGCTAGTTCTGCCACCGTTTTCACTCTGCCACGTCTATGTTACTTTCTCTCCCATACCTTCTGGCCCCGATTCATTAAGCTACCTCTGGAATGCTTAACTGAAATCTCACTGACTTCAACATGCTTAAAGTTAGGCATGTGCATAAGTACCTCACTGAACAGGGTGTCTCTCAGGAAAGCTAATGCTGCCCAGCGGCCATATTTCTTGCTTCAGATTTTAAGAGCTGTGAGTGAAATTCACTCCTGTGTCAAGGGCTAGCATGAGTCTGTCTACTCTGCAGCTGAGAGGGAGCCTTCCAGGGAGACAGACTAGTGGGGCTCGACCCTTGGATATTCAGGTTGGGGCAAAGATTCAGACTCTCAAGCCCACCTGACTCCCTGGGGTCTAAGTACATGTTGCTAACCCAAGTCTCGGACAGATTACAAGTCTCAGGTTTGGTGAAGAGAGAACCAGATTTAATAATAATTGGAGATATACCTATCTCCTAGAACGGACCTTGAAAGGTCATTGAGTCCAGCCCTCTGCCTTCACTAGCAGGACCAAGTACTGATTTTTGCCCCAGATCCCTAAGTGGCCCCCTCAAGGATTGAACTCATAACCCTGGGTTTAGCAGGGATAGCTTCAATACCACTATTCCCCCCCCTCGTTACCTTTTCCTGTGTCAGCCCCCATCATCTCTCTCTGCTCATCATCCTCTCTCTCTCTCTCCGTTCTCTCTCTTCTCTTCTTCTCTCTCTATTTCTCTACAATCTCATGGTCCGTCTCTCTCTCGTCGTCTCCTCTCTGGGCCTCTCTCTCTCTTCCTCTCTCTCGGTGATCCTACCTACAACACAAAGGCTTCTCTCACCCTCACAAAGAGGTTGAAGTTATTCTCAAAAGCTACAGAAGAAAGGTTTATGTGCAGCATTCAAACATCAGCCCATAGCTCTTTTTAATAACACACACTGTGCACCATCTTTGGGGGGGATGAAATTAATCTTTCCTGAGCAAAATGTGTTCTGTTCGTGACCAGATAAAAGAGCAAAAACCCATAATAATAATAAAGCGACAACCTGTTGTATTTATTTCTGATATCTGACCCATCAGGCGAGTCCTCAGTTACTTCTCTAATTAGTTTTCACCTTCATGAAGGATACAACCTGCCTCTCTAGAGAGAAATCTACAAATGAGAAGCTATTTCTTGCAGGCAATAATGTGGAAGCAGCAGTCATATTACGGATAAGCAGGGATAACAAAATCTGCTATTAAAGGGGAAATAAAATCATTTTCTCTCAAGACTTAACAAATTTTCCTCATTTCCAAAAGGAGAGGGGGAAAACGGGAATATATGAACAGTCCCTTCTATCCCTTCTGCAAATTGTACTCAGTGCGGTCACAAGACAGGTATCTGACTACTTAGTGCTTTTTCCACAGTGTAATTGTCAACTCTACCAATGGAATCTTCTTCCGTGAATGGTGGAAGTGCCAGCCAGTAGCCCCAAACCGTGGGTCTAAGAGGCTGAATGGCCACAGCACAACCACATCCAGAACTACCCAAACTCAGCATTTGGATGGCCCCTCTCCTTCCTTCTCAGACCCCTCACACCAAAGAGGATCATAGCACCACCCTGTAGCCCTGCTTAACATTTTTAGTCCTGTGTAATGTAACTAAGGACATTCTTACTATCCATATAAGTGTCCAGCCCTTGTTTGACTCCACTGAGCCCGTGGCTGCTGTGTAATCTTGTGGCAATGAGTTCCACAGGCTAGCGTCATGGCCATGTCGTGCAATAATGTTATTTTTTTTTCTCAGTTTCAAACATCCTGTCTTTCAGTTCCATTAAATGTCCCTTGTCCATGTTACAAGATGCGGTAAGTAGGTGAGACAATCTGGATGCCCCAACAAAAGGATACGGGGTCTGAACACCAAAGAATAAGCAATTGAATCAACTAGTTATATACAACTAGTGTATAAAAATATGTCAAGTAAGGGCTTTTATGAAAGCTTGTAATGTTCTGAACTTGATGGCCATTAGGAGAACTGTATACAGGTTATGGTTATGAATGGATGTGTATATAATTGTAGTGGTAACTGATGCAACTATGCAGTGGTTCTCAAACTTTTGTTCTGGTGACCCTTTTCGCACAGTAAGCCTCTGAGTGCAACCCCCCCTTATAAATTAAAACCACTTTTTTATATATTTAACATCATTATAAATGCTGGAGGCAAAGAAGGGTTGGGGGTGGAGGCTGACAACTCACGACCCCCCATGTAATAACCTCATGACCCCCCTGAGGGGTCCCCACCCCCAGTTTGAGAACCCCTGAACTACAGCATCACCTCCCAACAAGGGTGCTGAAGTGAGGAACACCTCCCAAGTCCCAAGCAATTGTTTACACAAAATCCGCTTCAAGTACCCAGCCTTTGTCCAGGCAAGGAAGGACAAAGGGGGAGCCATTAAAGCTAATGGAAAAGCATTGAAACTGCCATCAAAACCCCAGGCTTGGAAAACTAAGGGCTAGTCTACACTAGAAATGCAATCCAGGGAAGACGCTGTACCTCGACAGGAGAAAGTTCTCCCATCGGCATAATAAAGCCACCTCTGCAAGAGGCAGTAGCTGCTCTCCTGCCAACCTAGCGTTGTCTACACCAGCACGTAGGTTGGCACTTTTGCTCTGCTGTGGCCCAGGAAATGAAAAGCTGTG
This sequence comes from Chelonoidis abingdonii, assembly GCF_003597395.2. NCBI lineage: Eukaryota > Metazoa > Chordata > Testudines > Testudinidae > Chelonoidis > Chelonoidis abingdonii. Next base: position 28,115,878 of record NC_133790.1, on the reverse strand, counting down.
AGTGAACAGGGACCTGGCCTGGGAAGGGCTGGAAGCACTAGGCTGGTCTCCTGGGGTCGGCCAACCTTCTGGGGGAATGAATGGGGAAAGTTGCAGTGCATAACACAACTCATCTTTATTGCCCCTGCTAGCCTAAGTAAACACAATACTCCATATTCCTACGTGCCAGCAGAGGGCACTCCATGTTCATCTCTATAGACACATGCCAGCAGCAGCTCTGGGGCAGCATATCTTGGCCTGGACTCTTATAGCAGGGGTGCAGAGACTGCACCAATGTATTCCTGCCACTCCTGCCCATGTTCGTGAGTTCTCCCACTGCATGCCCATGCTGGAGTGCTAGGAAGATGTTGTTCCACTTGGTGCCAGAGGCTTCTCTTTAGTAGGTGTTGAATAGAAAAGCCAGAGTTACATAAACTCAGGACAGAAATTCCCCAGCACAGGCTGTAGCCTGACATATCCCACCGGGGATGCAGGATTCCTCACCCTCCACAGAGGAAAATGCAGTTGCACTCCTTCCCTGTCCGATGCTGAGGGTTTAAACGCACAGATTCAGAGGAAACAACCAAATCAGCCAAGGTCTCTGGTTGGGGTAAAACTGGAGCTGGGCTTTAGCTGCCTCGGGTGCTTTTCTGTTGTACCCAGAACAGACCCCGAGTGAGTACGTCCAATTTACTGCCCAATATGCAAAAGTCAGCACTTTTTCTAGTCTCTCTCCTCAAGACAGTCCCAGGACTGAAGGGCACTGGGTGCCCTGACATGACAGAGGGAATGCAGTCCCAGCACATGGCACTGGGAACCCATGAGCCATAAAATTCCAGGTCCTTCCACTAACTTACTGAGGGGCTTAAATGATTCACTGAACCTGTCACACTTTCAGGCGTAAGTAGTGCAACCTAGTGGTCAGAGCAGGTGTCTGGCCTAGTGGCCAGAACAGAACCAGAGGTGTGTTCAGGAAGCAGGTCAAGGGTAGGAGCCAAGAGCCAGAACAAAACCAAAGGGCACAGCCATGGTTGTAGACAGAACCAGGAGTTAGAAATCAGGAGTTTAGAGGCAGTCAGGGACTGGAGCTGGAGTGCAGCAAGCAAGGGAGGAGCAAGGGCTGAACAGGAAGCAGGTCTGGTGCAGCTGCAAGGGTGAAGCCTCGACTCAAGCTGATGCACGGCTGCATGTCATAGCACCTGAAGACCTGCTTCGAGAAGAGTTGTGCGGATTCATGGGCAGACTGAACAGTGCAGCAAGGAATAAAATGGGCCACCTTGGTCAGGAGGTCCATTATGCTCATGATAAATGAGTGCCCTTAGGAGTGTGGTAATTCAACAATAAAGTCCATTGTAAGGCTGAACCAAGGACATGGAGGTGTGGAGAGGGACTGAAGGAGGCCCACAGGCTTGGCTTTACATGGGCACAGAGGGCGCATGACTTGACATAGTTTTAACCTCAGTTCATAGGGCTGGCCACCGGAAGTACCTAGCAATCAGAGTCCAGGTTTTAAATTGGCTGCAATGTCCAATCATGGACATGTCACAACCTTAGCATCTGAAGTTGCAGCTGCCTTTGGGAATGGACAGACAATCTCCATAATAAAGGAGATCCTATTATAAATGAAACAGAGTCTGGGGAAACATCAGTGGCTTAGAGTTTGGCAGACTGGGGACACAAACAGGTCCCTTGAAAGCAAGGAACAAATAGTGGTCATAACATGAAGTGTCCTGCTCCACTCCATGGTATCTGTCCCAGCCCAACAAGGCACCCGCCTTCCTGTTCTTTGTCCCTAGAGTGTATGTAACCATGAAGTCAAGCTGGGAGAGGAAAAAAGAGCCCATCAAATCTGGCATGGATTCAATTGTCATATTGTCTGTAGATACTCCAAATTCATGTGAACAATTGAGACTTGGACAGGGGTGCAGACCTCCTCAAGAGGATGTTTCCATTTCTTGAAGGTAGCCATGATGGTCAGGACTTTCTTGTCCCACACGTCATAATTTCTCTCAGTGGGAGTCAGTTTCCAAGAGAAAAAAAGGTAACGGTAGGAAGCAACTGGCAAGGGCTGGTGAATTGTGAGAGGACTGCACCTATTGCAAAGTCTGAAGTATTGGTCTTGACTACAGAAGACTGTGTGATCCAGATTGGTCAAAATGGAAGCTGAAATAAATGTCTTTTAAAGCAGTCAAAAGCTGCCTGTCAGTGGACCAAGTCAACTTAGCCCCCTTCTCGAGGAGAGGGGTCATAATGGAAGCTACCAAGTTAGAGAATCCTTAGATGAATTGCTGCTAAATATTTGTGAACCCAAGGAACTGCTGCACCCCACTCATACTGAAGGGTGCCTTCCACTTGGTGATGGCTGAAGCATTTGAGAGGTCCATGGCAAATCCCACCGAGGAGATGTCATAGCCCGGAAACTCCACAGTATCCTTTTCAAATTTACATTTCTCAGGTCTGGCGTAAAGTTGATTTTGGCAGGCTTTGCCAAAATCAATCAATAACAGTGAATGCATGGTAATCACAGAGTTCTTAAGTCTCTGGGGAAAAAAAGAATAATATTTCAATAGATACCCAAGAATTAGGTCAAAGATGTCTCTGAAAACGTCATTCATAAAAATGTTGGAAAGTAGTGGGAGCATTGCATAGACCAAATGGCATGACCAAATATTCTAAATGGCCAGATCTGGTTCAAAATGCTGTCTTCCTTTCTTTCCCCTGCCAGACTCTGAGCAAGTTGTGTGTTCCATGCACGTCTTTCCAGGAGTCTGTTTATGAGAGGACGGAGTATTAATTGCAGGCAATGACATTGTTAATGGCTCAGTCAACACAAGGTCTGAGGGTAGCCATCCATCTTGGCCACAGAGGAGATAGGTACTCCCTCTAGGAAAGTTAAGTGACTGATGAGCCCCTTCTGCAGATTTTCCTCAAGGTACTCCCTGACGCCTGCAGCTCAGGTTCAGATAGGGTATAAATGCATCCAAAAAGGACTTTAATTTCCATTTGAAGGTCAGTTGGACAATGGAGAGCAACTTCTGTGGTACGTTCTCAATTAGAGTCAAAGATGCCCTCTATTGCCCAAACGAAGCTCTTGAAGTGTTCAAAAGAAGAGGACTGGAGCCTTTCTGGAGCAGGGACACCCACTTCAGGGCCGCTCTGATGAGCAGTCTATGTATTAATCCCACTCAGGACCAAACGGGAGGGTATAACTGCAGCTGCACTGCAACACGAACTAGAGACAACATGATTAAGGAACCCATGAAACTTGGCATAATCCTCACACTTATAGGGTAGGGACAGCTTGGGCTCACAGAAGTGGATGTGAGAGTGGGCGGGGGGAGAAGATGCTGCCTAGTCTTGTACCTGGGCCTAGACGGCTGCATTCTGGTCACAAAGAGGGTTGACCTGAGCCTGCAGGACCCCAACCATGTGTGAGGAGATGGGCTGAACTCCTGCTGGGGCTGTTCTGGTGGGGAGCTCCAAGCCATGGGACAAAGTCCCTGTTATCTTCTAGTGGGCTGCTCAAACTGTCACAGACCCAGGTATAGGTGGTGCAACCTAGTGGTTGGAGCAGAATCAGAGGGAAGAATTGGAGTCATGCTCAGGAGATAAGTCAGTGGTCGGAGCTAGGGATCAAGGTTCAGAGGCAGGCTGGAGTAGAGCAGGGACCTGCCTCCCAGGGCCTATGAGTGTATGGGAAAGCGTGTAGAGTACTTTCAGGATGTAAAGCACTTAGGAACCTGCTAGGTGATATCAATGGAGTTCAGTTGAAAGACAAAGCTAATGGAAGGGTTGGAGCTGGAGTAGCAGGGGGCTGCAGGTCAGGACTGAGATACATTGGAAGTTGGCACAGCTCTTAGCTGCATCTCACCAATGCTTTCTGATCCTCACTTGCATGAGTGCTGGTATCCCTCCTGGATAGTCTTTATTAAGATTTAAATGGAAGCAGAGAACTTTTCTCAGCAGCATGGAGACATGGTGGTTAGCATCCCATTTCTGAGTTTCTCAGTGTTGCTGCCCTGAAAGTCCCAATATTTGCTGGGAGTAGGCAGCTTGCATTGTTACAGGCATTGTAATTGCACAATAAAAACATTTTTCTTCACCGCCAGTGGAATTGGTATCAACAATATGTTTGAAAGCTTTATAGCCCAATGAATTGTAAGGCAGGAATAGGAAAAGACATTATGGCTTCAGAAAACACAAGCTGCATCTATATTCAGTGTTATTAAATGGCAAAAAGCCTGCATTCTACCAAAGCAAAGTGCTGGTCCACTTCCCATAATAGCAAAGATCTCAGAGTTCAGCACAATGAGTCTGAGGAGGGCAGGGAGTATCCAGGACATCACAACCTGTGACAAGGCTTTTAATGCAGCTCCTGCAGCAGCTCTGCACAGCACTCAGCCATGGGGCAGGTTGGCACAACAGAAGCCTCACAAGACCCCAACAAGCACTGGCACATCTCCCAGTGCCATCCGGTTGCCCAGCATAAGGAGCGGAGATGGTCGGGCATATTCCAGTTAAACAGGTTTTCAGCTGAAAATGCTGCTTTGTCAAAGCCAGAGTGTCTCCTGAAAATGTGTCTGTTTGGATAAATTTCCAGTGAAGTTTCCTGCCAGCTGCTGAAGAGCTCAGGCTTCCAAGCCCCCTGGCTCCAGGACAGCCCCCACTGCAGCCCCTACAGCATAGGCACCGACTCCGTGGTGCCCCAGGAATCAAGCACCCACGGAAAAAAGTAGGGTGTTGAGTACCCACCAGCCACAGCTGTACGGCGAGGCCACCAATCAGCTATTTGGTTGCTGGCAGGACAGTGTTTGTGGGAGGGTGGAGAGCAGCAAGTGGCCAGCAGGCAGGGAGTCTCGCAGAGGGGGTGGAGTGGGGACAGGAAGAAGTGGAGGGGGCGCAGGGCCTCAGGGGAGGGGAGGGACAGGAAAAGGCGGATCAAGGCGGGCATGGGGAAAGGAGCAGATTGGGGTGGGTCCTCAGGGCAGAGCACCCACCGGGAAAAATGGAAGTCAGCGCCTGTGGCCTGCAGGATCTGCAGCTGGAGAGCAGTTGCATCATGCAGTCTGTCCCAGTCAGGGACCCTCGACTCTGTAGTTCCAGGAGCTCATCTCCTAGCTCTGCAGCAGGGAGTCTGGAAGCCCTGCGAACCCTGCCTCAGGGACCTGGAACTCACAGGGCTTCCAATCTCCCTGTGGCAGAACTGGCAGCCCCAGTGTCCATGTGCTCAGCTCCCAGCTCAGCTGTGGCTCCTCGTCAGTCCACTAAGGCTGACTGGACTAGGAACCTCGAAGCCACAGCTGAGCCAGGGACCGCAGAGCTTGAGCTCCCAGGGCCAATTTTGTTTTTTGATATTTTGATTATTTCAAAGTGATTTTTTTCAGGTTTCCCTTCCATGGGACATTGTAAAATTTACACTTTTTGTTCCAAAAAAGGAATCAAATAGTTTCACAATTTTGGTATTTCCCACACTACGGAAACTCCACTGGTCGGGTGAGCACAAGTGAGGAGATTTGCACCCTCTCTTAAATCTGCAGGAGCATGCTAGCAGGCAGGGGCTGGGGAGGCTTCACGGCAGCAGCTGTACAGTGAGGTTGAGGCCAGACAGAGGGGCCTTAGGGATAATGCTGTTTCCTTTATGTTCATAAAATTCCTTATTCAGTGCTAGCAGAAAGTGACTCTCTGGGTTTGTGCCTTTTTCACATGGCCCTTGTAGTGGAGTGGCTGCCCAACTCCTGGTGAACAGGGGTTAAAAGCACCCAAGCTAGGCTGATTGGGGAAGCAGCCACAGCTGGGGCCAGCCCAATCAAGGCCCAGCTGGTCCTGATAGAGGGCTGGAGAGCCAGGAGTCTCTCTCTTGCTCTGAAGAGGGAAGGACCTGGCTGCCTGGGAGCTCAGGGTACTGGGAGCAGAGCAGGGCTGGGGAAAGGCGAGAGGAGCTGGCAAATCCCCAGGCTGCAGGCCTTGGGTAAGGCCAAAGCAGGTACTGGGGTTGCAGAGGTGCAGCCCGGGCTTAGGCAGAGGCAGCCGGTCAATCCTTTGCCAATGATGAGTGGCCTTTACAGACTGTCGTCTGCCTCAGCAAGCAGGGGCTAGATGATGACTGGCAGTAGCCACTGAGGCAAGGTGGGTTTAAAGGGTTGGGAGTTCCCCAGGAGGGGAGACCCAGAGTGTGTGTGGGGGGTCCTGCTGGGGGTAGGAAAAGGGGCATTGGGGTCTGGGAGGGACATTGGGTCAGTGGCAGGCGAGACACCGGCCTGCAGAGGGTGCTCCATATGCTGGAGAGCTAATTCCCAAGATGACCAGCAGGAGGTGTCGCGCTGGTGAGTCTTTGCTTCACTACAGCCCCCAGGTGAGTAGAAATGTTAACACTGTCACACACCCACATGACTGGCTCTGAGACTCATGGATTAGGGAGAATGTTCTGTTCAAAGTATTTTCAAACAGCTTCAGAAGAAGTTTGGACATTTGTGGGGTGGCAGGTGGGACTGGCACATTGGATCTAATGCCAAATAATGGTTTGCAAATCAGTCTGATAAAAGCCAAACTTTGTCCCCTAGATATCTACTTATGGAAGCTGATTTCAACTGTGTGTTATGTGAGTCATGGGGACCTTGGCATGAGCTGGCACCTGGTTTGCCAGCGTCACAGCACCTGACACAGTCGTGCCCAGTCAAAATGTTACCATGACCCTGGGCTCTTTGTCCAGTGGTATCTGCAGGCAGTTTCTGTGGCCCTGATGATTTCAGCTGTGCAGAATTCAGGTTGAAAATTGGGGTTTGGGCGAGTTTGGTCAATTTCAGAGTTGGATGAATATATGCAAATACAAAGGCAAAATGGGGCTGGCCCCTCAAGCTGGTATGATTGCATCCAGTAGATATACTCAGGAAATTCAGCCCTGTGCTACCCCCTCATGCCAGCCAAGCTACACAAAGCATCCCCTCCCCAGGACCCTGGCCGGTTTCCTGGAGCAGAAGCAGCAGAGCTGGCTCTGCCATCTGTAGGTCAGCCCAGCACAAGGGTGTTCCAGGCAGGCTAGTAGCAGGGTGTGTGTCAGCTGCAGGATGGGCTGTGGCCAGGGTGGCTCTCTGCCTCAGCAATTTTCCATGGCTAGCAGCAGGGGCACAAGTGAGATGCCCTAGCCTGCTCCAGGGGCCAAACTGACCCCCAGCAACCCTTGAGAGGGAAGGTGCACTGTGATGGTACCACGCAGACGCTCTCAGGCCCCCATTCTCTCCCCACTGGCATGGGTTTCACACTGCCCATTGCCCCAGCTTAGAGCAGCATCCCTGAGAGGAGAAGCAGGTGTGGGCTGTTCAGACAGACCAAGAACACGGGAAATCTGAAGAACAGATACCAGAGGAGACCCAGAATGTCCCCATGATGATCGACACCCCCTCAGTTGCTAGGCTGCAGCTTCCGTCCCTAAGACTAGAGAGTCCCCTCCACTAAAGATGTAGGCAGAACCTTCCCAGTAGCGGCTGGCTCCCCTGAAGTAACACCTGCAGAGCATCCTCTCCATTTCTGAAGAGCCCTGTGTGTTTAAGGTGAGTAATTATCTCCACTCTGATAGGGTATCAATGAGCAGAGAAGAGACATACGCAGGGACAAGGTCATTGTCTGACTGGCGGCTTCAGGAAAGTTACATTCTTCTAAGAAACAGCTTTGCCTGCCTCTTGGTCCTAAAGGGTGAATTCTCTGCACCAGCAAACCTGGGTAACACAAAGGGCAAAGCTCCGACAGTTGTTAGCTTTTGTGTGTTTGCAAATGTGACTCATGTTGAGATTAATTCCACATGCAGGAGGAAAAGTGAGATGCAAGGTAGTTAATTTAAAATTATATATGCAATCAATGGAAAATTAATATAATTATATTTCAGATTGGCATTTCATAAAACCTTTTTGCAAGCAGAATATTAAGTGGGCGTTAAATGCTGCAGGTTTGTAAGAATGTGACTCGCTCCTCTGGCAGAGGTAGCTGTGCCGGGGAAATGATCACACAGCCCCATCATGGTAATTTGTTGGGAGAGACACTAATTACATATTTATCGCTTACAGAGGAATCCGCTAATTACATGGTGCCTCTTACCAGGCTGCTGCAAAGCCTCATATGTGGAGTGTGATTTTTTTACTGAGCCACTTGAACCTGCATTTCGAGTGAGCAAGTCTCCTGAGCCAGCACTGCCACTTGTCTTCCCCCCAGGTTTAGTCTGTACTGCAGAACCCATCAGCACCCTGTGGGAGCACCTGTTTGCCCACCTCTCCTGTGCACTTGCACAGCCCCTGCACTCCTGCTGCCCTTCCCAGGTCCCCACCCACCCAGTTTCTCCTGCTCGCTCCAGCGCCCAAAGACCACACTCACACAACTGCACTATCCACCAACACCACCAGGAACCTGTGCTGCTGACACTAATCCCCTCCCTGGGTTTTTTTAATGCAAGCTTGAAGCTAGACACCTCCCAACACCAGCAGAGAAATATTTGTACCAGGCATTTGTTTCCAACCATGTCACCCCCCTTGCTGTTCCAGGCTGACATTGGGGGCTGACCCGTTTCTGTGAGGTGCTGGGTCTGCTCTGGCTGATGGGGCCCGTTTGGCATGAGGGACCAGACTGGAACACATTGTGCCTGTGTCTGGGAGGGGGTCCCTGCCAGTGTGGGGTGAGTACAGCCTGTCCCTCCAGCACCAATTTCCTTGGGGTAGGACACCTGAGAGACTTACATTGATAAGGTTGTCCTGTGTCCCTGGAGGACCAAGGGGGTGAGCAGGCCTCTCTACTCCACCAGTTCCCAACCCAGAGCCCTGTTAGTGGCAGACAGTTCTGCCACTGAGATCAGCAGGGTCCAGCCACAACACACTGCCTATTGCTAGTCCCCCCATGGGCTACTTCCTACAGTGGTTCTGGTGGCAGTAATTGAGGCATCTTCAGGTTGCTTGGCTGTGGCGGTTCCCAACATTTCTGCTCCCTCCTGGGTATCAACGGGCACCTGGGAGTCGGCTGGGGCCTCAGCACTTTGGGCTTCTATGGGGCAAGTTAATAGCCACCCCCTGGTGAGAGCCTGTACGCTACATCCTTCCCCTCCAGCAATCAGTCCCTACTGAACTGGGCTTCCTGCCTTTATATAGCTACTGCACCTGGAGCATGCCCAGTAGGGCTGGGGGGTGTGGCTTCCTCAGCCACCAGGAAAGAGTTAACCCCTTCCTGTCCAGTGCATGGTGAGTACACCCCCACATCAGCTAAGTGTCCATGAGAGAGTTCAAGATAAATGAAAGGCAAGGCTGGGCCGAGGTGTGGACATCATGAGGAGCCCGTGCTGGTCTATTTTGTATTGAGGGCTTTGCCTTTCAGGGCTGTTCTTCCCAGACAGGGAGTCAAGGCAAGAAGCTGTGAGCGTCTTGTTGTTATGCACAGCCCAATGGAACCAGACACAGAATAAAGAGATCTCTTGCAAGCACCATAAGCAGTGAGTGATCGCAGAACAGCACCTGGTACCAGGATTAAAGAGAAACTAAGAAAATGCCCTGAGTGGACAAGTGGCCCCATTGAAAACCCCACCTGAGCTGAAACTGTCTGTAAATGTGGAAAACTTTAGCATTTTCCAAGCAGTAGAAGTCACCCAGTCCAGACTGAAACTTATGGAGGGTGGACAGTGCTCTGACACTGTGGGCATGACAGAGAATCCAAAATAAGACAATACCAGCCCTGAGAGAGAAAAGCATTCAGAGCTCAAAGTCAGAGTGCAATGAAAATAGCACATGGAGCTGCACACTGCGGCAACCAGCCCAAGCCAATGCCTGGCATATGGGAAAAGATACACCAAACACAACAGGTTCCATCTCTATGCAAGAGTTTGCAAGCCCCAGCAGAGTACGCACAGCAAGGACAGCGAGGGTGACAACAGCACCCCTCGCTCAGAGGAATTCTCCACAGGAGCAAAGGGCAGCAGACGATGATCTGATTGTCACCCTGAAAGCAAATGGGGTCTGTGTTTGTCTGAAATTGGACACCGATACACAAGTCAGTATGTCACCAAAACAATGGTTATTAGCACTGGGGGAAAAGCCACAGGTATTGGAGGGCAAGAGGGTAAAACTCAGGGCTTACTGTGGTGAATGGATCCCCACTATGGGATTGTGTGGACTACACATATGGCTAAATAACAGACAGGAAAAGCTCCAATTTGTAATAACAGCAGGGAAAAGAGCCCCCATTATCAGATCAGAAGGGTGTCAGTCCCTGGGTCTCATCAAGGGGGTGCGCTCACTGGAGGGGCAGGGGACCAGAACATTGGAGGAAGAGTTTGCAGACGTCTTCCAGGGGATAAGGAAGCAGTTACCAGGGTACAAGACAGAGACTGAAGGGCTCACCTGACCCCCAGTTCACACCCCTAGGAAAATGGCATTTACAGCCACAACTGAAAGAGGAGCTAGTTAGTCTCATTGCTTTGGGACTCCTTGAGTGAGTACACGAGCTAACAGACGAGTGCATGCATTGGTCATTGTAGAAAAAGACGGAACCCTTCTCTTCTGTATAGACCCAAAGGAATGACATAAATGTGTCCTGCTACCTACAGGCAGAATCATTTTGGGGATTTGGCTAACGTCAAATACTTTTCTACACTGGGTTCTGGCAGGGGGTCTTGGAAAACAGAGCTCACCTGTGTGCAAATTTCACACCCCCGGTGGGAGACACTGTTTCTGTATCCTGTCGTTTGGGCTGTGTCGCATGCCCAAGGTGTTCCACCAGAAACTACAACACAGGTTTGATGGTCCAGAGGGTACGATGATGTTTTGATCTAGGGAAAAACAGTAGAAGAGCAAGACCTGAGGCTCCAAGCAGCTTTGGAAAGTGTGTTTTATCTGGGCTGGGCCAGGCCCGCCGTGTATTACCCATGCAGGGCCGGGCCAGGCTCGCCGTGCGTTACCCATGCCGGGCTGGGCCAGGCCAGGCTCGCCGTGCATTACCCATGCCAGGCCGGGCCAGGTCGGGCCGGGCTCGCCGTGCGTTNCGTGCGTTACCCATGCCGGGCCGGGCCGGGCTCGCCGTGCATTACCCATGCCGGGCCGGGCCGGGCCGGGCTAGCCATGCGTTACCCATGCCGGGCTGAGCTCACCGTGCGTTACCCATGCTGGCTCAGAATGCACTGTGGGGTCTCGGTCAGGCTAGCACAATGAGCTTCACTGCTGTTCTTCAAAAAGCAGTGACATGGTGTGAAAGCTGCAAATTAATAGAAACCACAGCAGAAGCTGCCACTCTCTGGCTTCTCCTCAGTAGCAAATCCTTTGGTGTTCAGTGCAAAGTGGGGGCTGATGTTGAGGGGGCAGAAAAGCCAACTCCAAACAAACTCCTCTCATGTGGAAACAGCAAGAGCATCCTACCAAACCTGAAGATGAATTAAAGCTCCCAGCGCCCTTACAAATCTGGCTTCTCTGCTTTAAGCATCAATAAAGTTTCTCCCAGGGCAGGAAACAGACCCAGATAATCCTTCCCCTTCAGCGTTGAGTCCTGGGCCGGTGTCTGTCCCGCTTGGATTTATGGCTCCCTAGGCTCATAAATGTCAGAGTTGCATGTGATGGATGGAGGAGGTGGGAAATGCTTCCCCTCAACTTCGGGAGATTTCTTTATTTTTCCTGATCTTTTACAACCATCATAAACCAGCTGCTGATTAGTGGTGGGTCTTAAAACTTATGGGGAAAGCTGTTGAAATCAGCTTTAAGTAATAAGCTCCTCCAGAAGCCGAGCAGCTTAGTGCCTTCCTTTGAGGTCACACTCCTGATGTGTGTGTCCTTCACAGCAGGGCTGGGCCAGCCTCACCAGCATCAGCCACTGACTAGGCCTGGGGCTCTCAGAACAATTTTTTTTTTATGGCCTCAGAGTGCAGCCACCAACCCTTGCTGGTGGCCGATTTGACAATTTTTCCAAGCCCGAGCCCCTGCTGCCCCAGGCTGAAGCTCAGACCTGAAGCCCAAAGCCCACAGAGCACGCATACTGGCCCCTTGTGTCTGCAGAGGCATGGCTCAGAGCCTCCAGGAGGCTGCATGGTGCAGGGAGCTGATCCCCTGCTGGCAGTGCCAGCAAACACCGAGGCAGCCAGGAGCAACAGCTGGGCACTGCAGGGAGGGGCTGTTGCTTTGCTCTTCGCCTCCCATCTCCACCCAGGAGGCTGTCATGGCCGCAGAAAAATCCCCTGCCGGTTCAAGGTTGAGAAATCCCCTGCTGGTGCACTGATGGAGCTGAATCTTGCCAGTTGTGCCCCCCAGCCGCCGTGGCTCTCAGGAAGCAGCCACCAGGTCCTTGCAGTCCCTAGATGCATGGGCGGCCAGAGAGTACAATTCTTTCCCCTGATACAGCTCTTGTTCCAGCTCAGCCCAGGTGGTAGCTAGGGGATTTTTCATGATGGATCCTCTCTCCCCTTTGTTCTGTTCCACCCCTTTATATATTTTTTGCATAAGATGGGAATATTTTTGTCTCTCTCTGGGTTTCCACCCCCCTCCTTCTCAATGGAACGACACCAGGTTAAAGATGGATTCCACTTCAGGTGACATGATCATATGTCACTACAAGATTTTATGGGGAGGGATTGCTCAGTGGTTTGAGCATTGGCCTGCTAAACCCAGGGTTGTGAACTCAACCCTTGAGGGGATCATTTAGGAAACTAGGGCAAAAATCTGTCTGGGAATTGGTCCTGCTTTAAGCAGGGGGTTGGACTAGATGACCTCCTGAGGTCCCTTCTAACCCTGATATTCTATGATTCATTACTCACAGGAAGGTCTGCCTGCAAACAGTGCCATCCAGTCAATTCTCCTGGTTAAAGGGAGTCATCAAGATTCCAAACCACCATTAATGGCCCACACTTTGCATAATTACAATAGGCCCTCAGAGTTATATTTCTATTTTAAGATACAAGAGTGTTACATTTATACAAATAGGATGATCACACTCAGTAGATTATAAGCTTTGTAATGATACCTTACAAGAGACCTTTTGCATGCAGCATATTCCAGTTACATTATATTCACTTATTAGCATATTTTTATAAAATCATATAGGCTGTAACGTCACAGGGTGATCACCTCTGTCTGCAGCAGCTCCAACTCCCCCTTCAGCTTTGAGTCCTGCCCCCTGAAATATTAGCAATAACTTCCCATACTAGGGACAGAAGGTTCCTGATCTAAGCGATCAGGCTGGTCGAGAAACGACAATAATTTTTCCTGTTTGCACTGTTGCTATAAACATGTTTGTCAGGGCTGATTTCCCCACTCTGTGACTTCGAGGGCAGAAGTTGGGGGCCTGCAAGAATTCAAAAAATTAATGCTGGCCACTCCAGGCTGGTATTAAACTCCCAAGGTTACAGCTTTTCTCTGACCTTGGCTGGGTAGATGCTGCCACCACCCAAATGGAAAAACCCTTTTGGACCCAGGAAGGAGCACTTGGGAATTCCTCCTTGTGGGGTACCCTTAGGCCCTTTCAACCCCCCTCCAGGGAAGAGCTGAGAAAGAAAACAGAGGAAATCAGCTGTTGCCACTAGCTAATTAAACAACATGTGCACAAACCTCTTAGGACACCAAAAATCCAATCCTGGTCTTCAAAACAGTAAAGTTTGTTTTTAATAAATAAAAAAAAAGAAAATAAATCTGAAACTTGGGCTTTTTGCTAGATCTTAAAAGAAGCAATTACAAAATTCAGCATCAATAATGGTTTTCTTGAGGTTCAGCTTAAAGGTTACAAGCAAAACAAAAGCATCTGGGGTCAGCACAGAGGAGTCCACAAGCCTTACATAAAATAAAAGGAATAAATCTAAGTGCATCTTTCTAGACATTTCCTGATCTACTTACATTTTTGGGTAGTTCTGGGTAGAATCTGCTGATTTCCATACCTGGCAAAAAGCTTTTTACACCGTAGTCAGAGCCCTGACTTTGCTCTGTTCCCTCTCTCTGGAGAACAATCACAGAACAATTTTAAAAGGTTCTAGCCTTCCCACTGGCTGCTTTGGTCAGGTGCCCAGTCCTTTTCTTATACCTGTGGGCTTGTTAACCTTTACAGGTAAAGCAAGCAGAGAACAGCTACTAACAGGAGTTTTATAGCTAAGTGGCTGGCTGGGTGTCCATAAAAGGGAGCTACCCCACTCCTTCATTTATCACAGTGTTGGTCCCAGGATATGAGAGAGACAAGGTGGGGGAGGTCATATCTTTTACTGGACCAACTTCTGTTGGTGAGAGAGACACGCTTTCTAGCTGCACAGAGCCTAGGCCCAAAGAAGAGCTCTGTCTGTGTAGCGCAACAGCTTCTCTCTCTCCCCAACAGAAGCTGGTCCAGTAAAAGCTATGATCTCACCCATCTTGTCTCTCATTGTTTTAATGGGAAAATTCAAATCATTTTCACTTTTTTAAAATTTCCTGTGAATATTTTGCTTTCTCTATGAAAAAATAAAAATAAAACAAAAACTGGAATTAAAAAAAAAACCCACCAGTTTTCAAAAGCCAACTTCGATAAAAAATATTACCGAAAATCAATTTGGTTTTTACCAAAACCTGAACATTTTTACAACCAATAAAAAAATATTCTGTGGGAAAATTGTTTGGGTGGGAAAAACTCCTCTTTTTTTCACTGGGGGGAGGGGGCGGGAAAGTTGCATGCTCCAGGCCAGCTGCCCTGTTTGCTTGGATCAGTGGAGCTGCGCTGCGTAGTAGAGCGGGTGAGCATTTAACAGACTTCTTTTCCTGCTAAATTATAAGATTGTGTCACAAATGACATTTTCCAAAGGAGGATGTTGTCAGTTATTTGTTTCTTTATATGTCAGTGGCAGATTTTGAAATGAGAGTTTCTTATTTTGTGTCAAATGAAAATTTTTCGTTGTTTCCGTTTTTGAACACTGAAAAAAAAATTCAGATGTTTTCCGCTTTGACACTAAATGCATTGAAGTGAATGGGTTTGGAAGTTGTTTTTTTTCACTTTTCCCCCTCCCCCTCCCACACACACACTTTTGTTGCTCTGTCACATTCCAGTGTTGGAGAAGCTCTTCCAGAAAAGTTCTTGGAAATGAACATCAAAAGGGGTGGGGGCCTGGACATTCTTTTTTATTTTCTTTTTCTTTGTTTTCTCTTTTGGGAACCTGTAGAGGATATTTCTTCCAGTTTTCAGGCTTTTTTCTGCAACCAACAGAGGCTAAAAACTTCCTTTTCCTTTAAAAGGGAATATTCTCCCATAATGACTACTCTCAGGACACTGGGGCTGTAAGAATCCCCCCACCCCCTGCTCGAGAGCTGCTCAATAGAATGAGGGGAGTCAACAGCTCTGCCCACGAGATGGGTCTGGTGAGCCGGCCCCCACTGGCAGGGCATCCGGTGTGTGTTCTAACTCCCACATCACAAAGGAAGGCCACACTTTGCCCCAATAGCAGACGCAGCTGTGGGGCGAAGAACCTCCATAAGTCATGCAGCCTGAGCTGCCCCATTGCCCCAGAAAAGCTCCTCCTGGGTTTGGGTGAGGCTGGCTGGCAGGAAGCACAGATGGGGAACTCACCCAGCGGTGCCCCGCAGATAGACAGACACAGGACTTTGTTCTCCGGGGCTCTTCTGCAGAGACCTTTCCGCAGCACTAGAGCCAGACCATTTTTAAAAGACAAAGTTTACAGGAGTGAAAGCCTGTTGTAAATATGCAAATCAGATCGTTACGTTTTTGGCATCAAGTGACATGCGTGGAACTGCACAAAACTTGGCAGCGATAGCCCAGCTGGCGGTACTCTGCCCCGTCCGCCAGTGCATGGTGGGAAAAGGCGTGGCCATATTGCTGCTAGTTCTCAAGCCCTTTGGGAGCAGCACCGTATGCGGTGAGCCAGCCGGGGAAGAGGGCAGTAGTGCCAGCCAGGGGGAGCGGCCCCATGCTCACACTTGACACAACAGGCATTAACACAAGCCCAGCTGGGCTGAGTAAAAGCAGAGTATTTTAAGCTGCAACGTGACCCTGCCATGGCTGGGGTGGGTTTTCAGAGCCAACCTGACTTCAAGCCTCCTCCCTGGGAAAATGTATTGCCTCAGAAATGCTAAGCCCGTGCCTGATGGATGGGGCCAGGAGCTCCTCCCAGGATGGTCTAGGGAACTGCTTCATTCACTGTCCCCAGAGAGCTGCAATGTAACACTTGCCGATTAGTGCTAGGGCTGTTAATAGCAGAAAAAGCCACCCTGGAGCCTTGTGGAGGTGAAAACCCTTATTGCGGAGATGGATTTCAGCGTTTCCAAGAAGTGTGTGTCACCGTGGAGCCCTGCGTCCTGCCTCACTGCAGGCATCTGTGGATCGTCCTGCCAATCTCCACTCCTGAGATGCAGTCAGGCTGGGGTTCTTCTCTGGGGGAAGACTGCCCTGTCCCAGAGGGCACTGGTGAGTTAAGTGGGGTTGCAGCAGCTTTGCATCACCAGGGGTGTGGGGGCTAGACAATGACTGGCAGTAGCTGTATACTGAGGCAAGGTGGGGATAGTGAGTGGGGGTTCCCTGGGGAGGGGAGACCCTAAGACTGAGGGGGTTACTGCCAGGGGCAGCACCCCAGGTAAAAGGGCACTGGGTCCAGGGAGGGACACAGGGGCCAGAGGACAGGCGGAGCACCAGCCTGAAGAGGGCGCTCCAGAGCTGGAAAGAGCTAATTCCCTAAGAGACCAGCAGGGGGCGCCGCAGAGGTGAGTCTGCACCTCTCCAGGCAGGTTTACATCCTTCTCCTAAACCATTTAAAAGGCTCCCATGTACCGCACTGGAGAATAGACATAGCCGATGTGGACACTATGGTCAAAGAGCCACACCCAAAACCAGTTACTACAAAGAGCACTATTAACGTTTTCCTTTTCTGAATTAAAATAGTGACATGAGCCCAGAGATCCCCGCACACTCTCACTACGTGCAGGCTTTTACTGCCCACAGTTTGTGGGTTTTAAGTTAAGGGACTTGGAAAAAAATCATGAGACTTGGCATGTGGGGGAGGAGACAATTTTTAATTGATTAGAGCTCAGAAGCTACTCAACCTACTTTGTTAAAACACTTCCAAAAATTCAAGCTTTCCTCCGACATTGTGTGGGGGAAATCTGGGCTAGATGCACTGTGCGTTTCATATCAAACAAAGAGATCGATCTGATTAAGTGCAAAACAGAATGCACACCAGCTCCGCTGCGAGAAGGAGTGAGGACTGTGAAGCTGTGTGGCCGGTTGCAGCAGGGCCAGCTTTAGGCCTATTCCACCAATTCCCCCAAATCGGGCCCTGCGCCTAAGAGGGCCCCGTGCCCAGTGAGAATCCCTTCCCTGGCTAGAGGCGCCTTTTTAATTTTTACCTACCTGGTGGCGCTTCGGGTCTTCAGCTGCACGTCCTTCACTCGCTCCGGGTCTTCGGTGGCGTTTCAGTGGTGGCTCCTTCAGTGCCACCGAAGACCTGGAGTGAATGAAGGACCCACTGCCAAAGTGCCACAGAAGACTCGGAGCACCGCCCGGTGAATATAAGACCCACGTGTTTTTTTACGTGTGTTTTTCCTTTTTTTTTTTTTTTTAGTCATCCCTGCTGGGGCCCCGTCAAAACTGTTTGAATTGGGCCCCCGCACTTCCTAAAGCCAGTCCTGGGTTGCAGTCCCCAGGAATGGCTCCGGATGCTGGTCTGCAGGGCTGGCACAGTTTGCTCTCTCCAAGCCCTCTGCTGTGTTTCAGGGGGGGATTTGCAGAGAACCAGCTCCAGTTCTGCTGCCCTGGATAAACCATCCCTGAGCAGTCTGCGCTCACCCTAACAGTGGTAGCAGATCAATACTTTGCTGCCCTCTGCAATTTTACCTGCGTGGTAGCCTCAGCCCTGCAGGCCCAAGACTTAGCACATAGACACCTCAGGAGGCTGAGAGAGGTGCACTTCGTCACATAAATAATTTTTTTTTATAAACACCCTTAACCGAATAGCTGAGGTGATGCCGACCAGTGCTTGGCTCCCTGGGCAGCAGGGGCAGAGCTGGCAGATGGATTGTTCCAGGGTCCGGCGCCATCCTGTGCTCTGCAGGGGAAGTAGCATCTGGCTCCAAAGGGGCTTCTGAGACAGCAGTGGGAAATTCAG
This sequence comes from Chelonoidis abingdonii, assembly GCF_003597395.2. NCBI lineage: Eukaryota > Metazoa > Chordata > Testudines > Testudinidae > Chelonoidis > Chelonoidis abingdonii. The sequence goes on along the minus strand of NC_133790.1, from coordinate 28,097,829 downwards.
CGGCCAAGGCGCAAAGGCTGAGCATAGGGTCCAGAGGGGTGTGCGAGGGAGACAGCTGGGCCTGGCGTGTGAGAACACTAGAATAAAAAGTGTCTCAGAACACAGCACCCTGCCAGAGAAGGGAAAGATGGAGCAGGAGCGAGAGCAACTGAGAGGGACAGAGGGGAGAGGAGACAGACAGAGGGGGGTCAGGGAGCCTATGTGGCCTGTGGTCCTGCCTCTCCTGGGGGAATCTCAGTGCTTCTGGGCCCCACCTGCCTGCATGGGGGTGGAAGTTGGGCAGGGAATCAGAATTCGGTGCTGCAGTGCTATTTTTAGGCCCACCGCCCAAGCACCGTGAGCCCAAGTCAGTTGCCCCGGGATCTGAGTTGCGGGTTTTTCTTGGCAGTGTAGCCACCCCCTTTAGGCTGAAGGGCCGTGTGCTGGTGTCGATGGGCGAGGGAGGCCGTGTGCTGCCACCTAGTGGCGAGGTGTTCGTACCCCTGCACCCCGAGGAGTGAGCGGGGGAAGAATCACACAGAGCTAGCGGGAGAGAGCTCAGCCCAGGCAGTGGGGAAATAGGAGAAAGGGATTTTCTTTGCTTTGGGGACCGCCATTCACACTGGTTTCGTCTGGCTAGAGGCCTAACCCACCCAGCAGAAGATGGAGCCGGTGCATGGCCCGTTTACACCAGGCAAGACTCTCTCACTCACTCCCTCTTTGAGAAGTGACTAAAGTCGAATCTCCTCCAAGGTCCGGGCCCAGCTCCTGGAAAGACAGCGCCCAGCAAAGTGCAGTGCTGCGGTGCCATCTAGTGGCCGGCACGTGAAACACATGGTCCCCACACTAGGGACTCAAGGAGTCTCGGCCACTTTGTCTGCGACGTGGATGGGAACATTACATAGGAAGACATGGATGGCCTTGAAGCAACAGAAGCAGGATGAAATTCAATAGCACAAAGTGCAAGGTCATCCACTGAGGGGCTAATAAGAATTTCTGCTGCGCACTGGGGGCTCATCAGTTGGAAATGACAGAGGAGGAGATCTGGGAGTGTGGATCGATCACAGGATGACTCTGAGCCACCAGTGGGATGCGACTAATGCAACCCTAAGCTGTTTCAGGCGAGACGTTTCCAGCAGAGATAGTGAAGTATCAGTGCCACTATACAAGGCACTGGTAAGCCTCATCTGGAACACTATCTGCCACTCTGATCACTCATCTTCGAGAGAGATGAATTCCATCTGGAACAGGGGCAGAAAAGATCTGCGAGACTGATAAGGGCAATGCAGGTTCTAGCTGATGAACCTCTTCCAGTCACTGGGCTCATTTAGTCTCATGAAAAGCAGGCTGAGAGGTGACCTGATTGCTCCCTGTAAATATATCAGGGGTAAAGACCAGGGAAAGGGAAGCACTGTATAAGCTAAAGGACTGTGTTGGCACAAGAACAAATGGGATAAACTGGCCAGAGACAAACTGAGGCTGGAAATTAGAAGAAGGTTTCTGACCATCAGAGGGGTGAGGATCTGGAACAGCCCCAATAGGAGTTGTGGGAGCAAACAACTTACTTGGTATAAGCTACAGCTGGACAAATGTATGAGTGGGATTGTATGATGGGGTTGCTTATGATGGTGGGGAGGCGCAGCTCTGTGGCTCACTTCCAGTGTGCGTCTAATGTTCCTAAAGCTCATACTTCAGGGTTTCAGCCGGTGATCTGCAGAGGTCAGGTAGAGATCCTCTCCCTCTCCCCAACATTCCGGGCTCATTTTATTATTAATTATTATTATTATTATTTCCTTTCTCTGAAGCATCAGGCTGGAGAAGGGACATAAGATGCGAAGGTCCAGGGCTCTCAGGTGGCACCGATGCTCCGGTGCTTGGTTGGCTGGTTCTTGCACAGGGTCTAACTGATTGCCGCCTGTGGTTTGGGCAGGTATTTCCCACTGGGTCAAATTGGCAGTGACCTTGAGGGGGTTACCTTCCTCTGCAGCATGAGGGTGCAGGTCACTTACCAGCATTATATGGGTATCTCTCACGTAATCATTGCCCTGCCATTGTGGGGTGTACCTTGGTCCATCCTGCTCTGCACTTGTGGCACAGAACAGTCTAGTCCAATGGTTTTCAGCCTGGGATCCACAGACCCCTGAGAGCCACAGACTATGTCTAAGTTTTCCAAAGGGGTCCACACCTCCATTCAAGTCCTGTTAGCTATCTGCAAATGAAAAATGGTTGAAAACCATGGGTCTAGTCATGTGAGGGCTGTAATACTTTAGTCTCGTTTTGGTGGTTGGGGTTAGTGTGTGGGTGCTGGGTGGTGGTGTTGGCCTGTGCTGCACAGGATTTGAGGATCCGCTGGTCTCTTCTGGCCTTAAACTTTACGACTATGGGGACAGCAATCTTCAGTTTGTTTTTGCAAGTTTCTTGATGCGCTGCACAGAGTTGATCAAACTTGGGTCCATCCCCTAGCTCTAGGGCATCCTGTGTAATGTCTCTGCTGTGCCAACCTGTCCATTCAGCCCTAAGTTCCTCAGCACCTTCATTCCTGCAGGCATGCCTCACATTGTCTTCAGAAAGCCTGGGCCTTGACTTACCGTTCGCTCTATATAGTATAGCTTGAATTTATGTTTCAAATGACCTCATTAATGGATTGTGCAGGAAGCTAACTGAATTTCTTCCTCCAGAGTTACAGTGATCTGGCAGATGATTGGAACCAAAATCTGGATGCTCAATATCGGAGTTCTCATTCCTCCATTCAGCTGCCACCATTGATTCAAGGCTGGAGAGTGGAGGGGACATAGAGCATTGCGGTGCATGCAGGCTAAAGGAGTGCCAATCTAAAGGCCCAGTTGTGACTCTCTGTACCTCAGGGGAACACCCAGCACCCCCATTTTATCCTTTTAAAATGATTGTGTGGTATCCAATGCAAAGTTTGCCATGTCAGGCGTCTTTGGAAGGGCCATGAACTGAGCATTGTTGTTATAGTGGTGATATAGTAATTGTTACAGTAATGTTATAGTACGGTTATAGGTTATAATTTCATGTATATAGTTATGAGGCTGAAAATGTATCCTCATGGCTTAAAGCAAGCCCAGGCAAAAACTCTCCAGGAACAGAGGGGCAGTTCACACCTCATCAGGGCATGTATGGGACAACCCAGCCCAGCCTCACAGGAACAAAGGACGTTGGCCTAGGCAGAACAAAAGGTTCTATTCGAGGGAATCACCCCCCCTTCCTTTGGTCAGTTTGGGACTGTGATGAGGTAATGCTCACCTGACTCTGAAAGGGGGGCGCAAAGCCAAGAGGGAAGAAAGAACATGATAAAAGGGAGAGACATTTGCCATGGTCTTCCTCTCTCTTCCACCTCCATCTACAGACATCACACCAAGCGACTGAAGGGCTGATCAAAGGGGAGAGCCTGGCTGAAAAGCCACCAGCTGGCCTGTGGTAAGAAGCATCTAAGTTTGTAAGGGCTTTGAAAGGGTTAAGATCAGCTTAGAATGCGTTTTGCTTTTATTTCATTTGACCAAATCTGACTGATTATGCTTTGACTTATAATCACTTAAAATCGATCTTTATAATTAATAAATCTGTTTTTTTATTCTGCCTGAACCAGTGCATTTGGTTTGAAGCATGTCAGAGACTCCCCTTCGGAGAACAAGCCTGGTACATATCAATTTCTTTGTTAAATTGATGAACTCATAAGCTTGCAGCATCTAGCGGGTATAACTGGTTACTGCAAGACGGAGGTTCCTAGGGTTGTGTCTGGGACCGGAGATATTGGCTAGTGTCATTCGGCTGCACAATCCAAGGAGCAGCTTACATGCCAGAGCTGTGCGTGAACAGCCCAGGAGTGGGGGTTCTCACAGCAGAGCATGGTAAGGCCGGCTCCCACAGTCAAGGGTTGGCGTGACCTAGCAGATCACCGGTCCGGATAACTCCAGGGGAAAGTCATACCAATCTTATCAATTCCCTGCAGAGAAGAGAAGCTGGATGCCATATTTGCAGTGGAGGATGGAGAAATGCCTCCCCAGAGTTTCTCATCACAGGTCAAGAGGAGGAGGAACCATCCAAGACAGACGTGTCAAAAGAAGGTGCAATGACGCCAAGACAGCAAAGGATGCTTCTACGTCAGTCAAGGAAAACCCCCCACAGACTTTGGCTGCATGAAATAGCTGGTGACACCACTGGTGCAACATGGCAACTTGAGCTGATGGAAATATTTGTTATGCTAGAGGAATGCTAAGGCTTATCTCCCAAACTTTCCAAGCCAAAGTTAGGAGGGGCTAAAATGGAGTTTTATGAGAGAAGCCAGCTGCACCCCTAGCTGTGGGGTGGGACCTGCCACATCTCCATATTACAGAAGTGCTATAAACTGACTATTTAGATTCTAAATGGCTTCTTTCAAACTCATCGTCAAAGTTGCCTGCAATAGCAGGGGACTGGACATGATGACTAATGAGTTCTCTTCCAGGCCCATGGTCCATGCCTTCAAGCAGACATGCCAAACTTGTGGGGAAAAAAAAGACAAACAGAAACTGGGCTTGTTTTTGACTTAATTGGTTTGCGAGTTGCTTGTTGGCTAGTTTTTTGCTTGTAGCTTGTTGCTTTTTTTTTTGATCGGCTCCCAGCAAGCAGGGACAGGGGGCAAGCAGGGGCTGGTGGCGGGGAGGGAAAAGAGTTAGGGGTGCACAGCGGGCCCACCACAGTCCCAGACTGCACACTGGGGGGGATCTAGTCAGAGAGTGTTGGGGTTCATAGGGATTGGCTTGTTTTGCCCTTGTTTTGAAATGGGATTAGCTTGATTTTTGGCTTACTGTGAAAGTCGGGGGGCTTATTTACCGCATGAAAGTTGGCAATTGTTCTTCTGACGGTATTAAATATATCAGTGGACGGTTAAAACTCAGGAACAGATTAACACTTGTTTTGTGTTTTACATGATCACGAATGTGCTTTATGATCAGCTGGGGCTTCATTCGATTGTTACCCAAGCAAAGCCTCACTGATTTAAACTAGAACGTCGCCTAAATCACAGCAGAATAAGAACTGAGTGAGCCTGGATGCAGCCAATGTGTGCTCAAACACCGACCACCTCCTCTGTGACACTGAAGCCTTTGGGGGGTGGGGAAGGGGTGTGTCTTCACTGCAGAGTAAACATGGCAGATTGGTATCAAGGTCCGAGCCCTGGTTATCCTGGCCCAGGTGTGGGCAGCCACCTGGCAAAGTCACAGTAGCGTTACTGTGTCCTCATTGGTACTGCACTCCCCTGCGTATGAAACCAGGACTTCTAGGGGCATGGCCCATGGTTCTTAAGCTGCAGTAAATGGAGCGGCTGTACAATGCTTTCCCAGGGAATTGTGTGAAGGCATTGAAGAACTATCAGCATTCAGGTGATTTGGCCTGCATCCTCCCTGCAAATTGGGCAGGTTACTGACCCATATGAAAGTGGCTCCTGGGCTTTAGCCTATAGCCCCAGGCAGGCCAGATAGCCTCAAGTGAAAGCCCTACCACACTCAGGTGAGATGGTTTGGGAGGGGATTTAGGAGCAATGGTTTGAGGGGTGGGGGATTTAGGAGCAACACAGCCTTTTGTTGTCAAGCTGATTGTTCACGACTGTACACTGAATACACCAAAGTGTGTCTGTTCCCCCTCTAGCAACTGTTCCACATAGAGGATAACAGCCTACTACTGTTAGCAGTAAATGAGTTGGCTCAGGTGGCAGAAGTCCGTGCTGAAATCTGAAGTTTCTAACCTTGCTGACATCCCACGTAGGGGTCAAATTGGTTCCCATAATGGGATTTCTGCTGTTTAAAACTGCTCTCATGGAGCCCCCTCTTGTTCGGGTCTGTGTCTGCACCTCTTTCAGTCTGTGCAGCTAGATGCCTACTTTCTGGCAATTTGTAGTGACAGCCCTCCGGCCAGGTCACACACAGTCTGTGCAAAACTCAATTCAAGCAGATCCTTCCAGGGTATTAGTCCAACAAAGTCTTTAAGTGCTTCTGGCTCAAGTAGGGGCATGTACCCAGGGCTACCTCCCTGGAGACTCTTCACCCACCCTAGTCTGTTCTGGCCATAGTTCTGCAGCTGGGCCTCTTAACAGTTCAGATCCTTTTGTGGTGGTTTATCACTGTCCAGTAGTAGGCCATTTCCCCAGTGGCTTATTGGGGGCTGGGGAAGGGAAAAGAGCCTGGCCAGCCCACTACTTCAGGTCACAGCACAGGAACCCTAAGAATAGCAGTCACACACCACCATGTCCCTTTAACAAAATTGCTTTCAGTTCCCTAGGACAACTCCCCTCACCAATGCTTCACCCTTACCGCAGGGATCTCCTGTATTCAGGCCCAGCAACCAGTGAGGAGCTTTTTCTGTCTCCCACAATCCCTGCCAGCACTGAGCTGTCCATGGTGTTGCAGTTCTCTTTGGCCAGCCAGGTTGTTTGGAGGACTACTTTACTGCACCTTTCCTGGGATGAGCATAGCAGGATCCTGACACCCCATATTGTAAGGTAATATTTGAGCATTTGCACTGCAAGCCTCCATAACTGTAACTCACCAGACAGGAAAGAAACATTAACTAGTGTGAAGTGCTGATCTCTAAATTTAGCTGTTATGTCCCGCCCGGCAAGGAAGGCCCATCAACACCGGATGGACCAGAGTGGAACATTAAAGAGGACAAAAGACTTCATTGTTTGCTCTTTCCCTTACCATGAAGATGAGTCTTGCAAGTGAATTCCTTCCATCAGCTGAGTTTGCAGCCCAAAGCACAAGGGGAGAATGGAATAAAAAGCCCTAAGAAGCAGGAACTGTATCTTTAGGCTGCTTGGATTCTGGGGAGAAAAGATTACTAAGCATAAGCAAAAGATCCCCAGTGCTTAGTTTGGGTTAGCCCTAAAAGATGTATAAAGCTTGATTATTATGGAAGCTTCTATTACCATTTCAAACTTAAGATTGTAACTCATTTCTGTATGTATCTTTACCTGCTTTAACCTTGTTAATAACTCCCTTATATCCTTTTCCTATTAATAAATCTATAGTTTATTATAGGATTGCCTACAAGTGTTGTTTTTGGTATGAGCACTAAAGTGCAATTAACATAGGGGAAGTGACTAGTCCTTTGGGACAGGAAGTAGCCTGAATTTGGCTATGATTTATGGTATATAGACCAGCCATCACACAGGCAGGCTTACCTGAGTGGCAAGTCAGATCAGAGTAACCAGGACTGTCTGTGACTCCATGTTAAGGCTGTTATATCGCCTAAGTAGTTTACACTTGATAATTGGTCAGTGAAATTTAAATATAGAATTCACAACAAATTTGGGTTTTGTGACCTGGTTCTCAGTGATCTGCCCTGAGGTTGGTACTCACGCTCTTCAGCCACTGCAGGACAGCTTAACACTGAACACTCAGCGGAAGTCCATGGAAGCTGTGCTTTCAACATAGAAAGTGCTATAAAAATGCTAAGTGCGATGCAAAATCAGGCCCTAAGCATCTCAATCTGGGTAACCAAAGTTAGAAAACATTTGACTATTTTGCCTTAATCTTTCATGTGTCTCAGTTCTCCATCTGTAAAATGAGGATAATGGCATCCTCTCCCCTCACTGGGGTGTTGAGAAAATAAGTTAATTAATGTTAATGGCTATTAGCCAGGATGGGCAGGGATGGTGTCCCTAGCCCCTGTTTGCCAGGAGCTGGGAATGGGTGACAGGGGATGGCTCACTCGATGATTCCTTGTTCTGTTCATTCCCTCTGAATCATCTGGCCTTGGTCACCGTCGGAAGACAGGACACTGGGTTAGATGGACCCGGTATGGCCGTTCTTATGTTCTGTGTTCTAATGTCTGTGAAGTGCTCAGATACTACCATGAAATGCCCGTGAGCAATTAGCAATTCTGTATTCAGTGCTGAGTTTGGATGATGTGCAGTAAATCAGGTCTAGGGCCACATGTTGCACGTGGAGAATAAAATGAAATATTGAATAGCTGCCCATTTAGTGAGCAGTGTCCATCCTGTGCATTGAATGAGGCAGGGTCCCGTGGAAAAAATAGCATGTTCTCAGGTAACCAAAGATTGTACCATAACGCAGATGCACAGATGAGCTGAATTAAGGTTGATCAGGCAACCTTAGCTCTGACATTGCCTAACTTTCGACTGTTTGTCTTTTCAAGCTTAATGTTTCTTTTAAATGCAGGGTTTTTTGGACGCAATACCAATGCTACAGACTGCAGAAGAAAAATGAGAGCTCGGGGCTGCAGATAGAATAGATCTGGAGACAGAGTACATGGAGCATGGGCAGAGGCAGATGGAGATAAAAAACCGTGCCAGGCTCATCTGTCAGATGACTGATGGCTTGCACACTGCTGTTGGAAATGCTTGCTAGGAACAAAGCCAGGCACAGCAGCCTCTCAGGCTGCCATAGGTTTCCAGAAGCCACAATCACTTTTCATTCAAGCCACTGTTTCTTTATGGCATTTACCCACTCGAGGCAACATTTGTCCTACCCTCCATCATCTTTTCCTTGTCTTAATGTGAGGTTAGTGTGGGAAAGGGAAGCTGAAGCAGGGTGATATGACATGAGAACCTCATGCATGCTCTGGTGTGAGTTCCAAGCCAGGGCACAGCTTCTGGGAGACCTCTGCCACGCACCCCACCCCAGGCCTCATCCTTGTGTCTCACAATCACATTGCGCCAATGGTACTCAGCTGTCCATGGCCAAGGTCATGGAGGGTGCAGTGATCCCATAGGTAGCTTGGGCTGTTTTCACAGAGGGCTTTGACATCCAGAGGAACCTTGAACTTGGCTCCGTATTCACTTGGAAGCCAGTGTAGGAAGCAGAGCACCACTGTGTTGTGTGCTCAGCAGCAACTGTTGCTAAGCAGGCAGGCTGCAGCGTTGTGAACGACTGGAGCCATTTTAAGGTTGGCAATTTCATCCCCAGCTGCACATATCTCACCAGTCAGGTCAGGAAGTCACGAATGCATCGATTAGGGTGTTGTTTGCTATGTTTGTCCCAGGATATTACATCTAAAGAAGAGCTCTGTGGAAGCTCAAAAGCTTGTCTCTTTCGCCAACAAGTTAGTCCAATAAAAGATATTACATCGCCTCCGTGGTCTCTGGATTACTGTGGCCAGGTCTGAGTCCAACAGGGTGGAGCTAAGTCTGCCACCCAGGTAAAGCCTTTCTCTAGCTGCAAACTCATGGGTGTCCTGCATCAGTCAGGAGTATGGGAGGACCCCCAAACCAGTGGGCAGACAGGAGGCTCTGTGGGCAGAAGCCCTCAACAGAGGGTGATATGGCTGTGATGGGAAGTCATTCTAAGTGCTCCCCCTCCCCATCAACATCCCTTCAGACTTACCTGGGGTTTCTTTCAACTAGCAGCTTCCCAGGCAGGTGCTGCTGCGTCTCGGGCAGCCACCTGAGAGATAACACTTCCTGCCAGTGAGGAGATGGAGACTCAGTTTTGCCAACCTTAAGAGATCATAAATCATGTGTCAGACCCTCCCCAGTCATGAGATTTGGCCAAATATATCATGAGATTTTTAAAGAAATCAAATCAGGCTTTCATCGGTCTTTTGACTTGTTAACTCCCCTCTAGCCTTCGCCAGTGTGTGAGTGAGAATGTCTAGTTGAAAAGTCAACCTGTAATATGCACGGATATGCCCGTGCTCTTCTTGGCTGCTCTGATGGAGACTCCATTCACCCAAGGTGGGGGAACTGCCTTCCGCTTCCTGGATCTGTCCTGACCCCATGGCAACCAGGTCTCTGCCTCTTTCTGCCCTGAGACTTCTCCTCCTGGCACCGGACAGCACCACCCTACACAGGGCTTCTCCTCTTCCCCGGTCCCAACTACACCCCTTTCCCAGCTCGCCCCTCCCGCTGCCCCTGGACCCTCTCTCTGCTCTAGGGCCATACTTGAATGTAGGGCTCAGTGGCAGGGCAGGACTGTGCTCTCAGCCCTGTGTCCATAGCACACAGCTTTGCCCATGTGCCCAGCTCTGACAATCACGGGACTGGAGGACCTACCTGCATCATCGTGACAGCACCTCCTGCAGGTGCCAACATCCTGTGACTCACTATCAGTTCATGAGAGCTGGCAACATGGCCACATGGCCTTCCCCTGGCTATTTGGAGGATGCTCCCCTTCCCCACCATTGCCACCCGGCTGGGGGAGCTGCCAACCGTCCTGCTATTTCCTGCCCCATCAGTGTCCTCTGCACCCCACAGCCTCCCTCCTGCACCCCACAGCTGCCTTCCTGGCCCTACATCCTCCTGCACCCCCTCAGCCTCCCCCTGCCCCCACATCCTCCTGCCCCCTCGGCTTCCCCCCAGCTCCCACATCCTTCTGCACCCCCTCAGCCTCCCCCTGCCCCCTCATACTCCTGCCCCCTCGGCTTCCCCCTAGCTCCCAAACCCTTCTGCACCCCCTCAGCCTCCCCCTGCCCCCTCATACTCCTGCCCCCTCGGCTTCCCCCCACTCCCACATCCCCCTGCACCCATTACGCAGTAGCCCCTAAATCTTCCTCCTGCCCCTGCCAGTGCCTGCTCCCTGTCATTTTCTATCTCTGCTGCCCTTCCAGTCCCTGTGTCCTGCCCACCCCCTGACCCATAAACTGGCTACCATGTTGTCTCTAGGCCTGGCTTCAATATCACTGAAAACAGGGGGAGGTGGCAGTCAACTTTATTTGGGGCAGCCTCCCTTCCCCCTGCCAGCGGACTCTAGGGGAAAGGCAGCGTCTTGTTCACTCAGCCCCATTGACAGGAACAGGAGCCGGCAGCCATTTTATAAGGGAGAATTTGTGAATTGGCGCCTTCCATCATGTTTTCAGGAGATCAGAAATACCCCCTGCCACACACACACACACACACATCATAAAGTTGCAACAGAACCGCGAGGGTTGGCCTCACTGCTGGCTGCACGTACGCGGAGATCAAGGAGGACCAGTTCCTGTGGCATTTCACAGAAAAGGGCTCTGGGGACTGAAGAAGAATGGCCCATCGCATCCCTTTGGTTTGGCCAGCTCAGTGTGACCCTGCTAACCCCAGCGCCTGCTTCTTCAGCTGAGCAAAACGGCTCATCTTTTCCATGAACGTGGGGACACATGAAAAGAGCGTAGTGTCATTTACAAGGATTTGCAAAACGTTCTGTTGGTCACGAAAATATTGAGCTGATTTTTTTTCTTTTGGAAATGATTCAGAGAGCCTTAAATTGTAAAGCCAGCAGGGCCCTTCTGTACAACAGGCCAGATTTCAAACTTCTTTCATTTTCATAGGGACAATCCCACTTTCTTGTGCTGTTTCATTTTTCCTGCCCTTTTTTTCCCACTCGGGGGGAGAAGAGTAAAAAAATGAGACAAAGTGGGGAGAAAACAAAGAGTTTTCACTCCCCCCTTCCTTCTAGTGGAAAAAGGGGTGATAATTTTAAAAAGAGAAGGAGGGAAAGTACTTTCTCTGACTTTTTTTAATTTGTTTGCAATTGGGAAAATGTTGCAGGGTTCCTCGGTGTTACTTCCTCTCCAGTAAATAGAAAGGCAGTGAAACTGAGACTTGGACATGAGAAAGTGTTGCAGTCCTGCTGCCAGTCGTGGCCTGCCAAACCCTCCATCAACTCCCTTCAACCTGTAAGGCAGGGGTCCAGCTGCTGTGAAAGGAGCTGGCTCTGAACTGGACATCAAAGCTGTTCTTAACCAGGGGCTTTACTGCATCTGCAGCAGGCTGAGGAATCGATGGGGTTGCACGGGGAGTCATCTTATCTTCCTGAGGCTCAGTAATTAAGAGTATATTTTTAGATGCATCAGACACTACAGTGATCAATACGTAACAGCCGAGTTCTCAAGGGTAAAGCCGGCTTTCAGCGAATCGACCTCTGCCTTTGCAATCCCTAACTGACTAACGTTGCACTTACTCCAGGCTGCACCAGGCCTGGCCCAGTATTTATAACAACACACAGAGTCAGACAGTGCTGCGTGTCCGCTCTGGCAGCGCCCATCTGACACTCCATTTCAGAGCATTACACACTGACCGCACGGGTCCCTTCCCCATTATTCCAGCATGGAGCTCTACCAGGGCGTACGTTCCTCCCCAATGCACTGAGAGGCCTTTAAATACCCAATGAGTGTCTGGAGAACCCCACTGCCCCATGCCCAGCTCATTGTTACTGAACTATAGAGGGCCCCTGGGAGCCAGCTTCTCCCTCTGAAAACAAACCGCTTGGCCTCCTGGGCATAGCAACGGTGGAAGAAAGGTAGGAGCTGGCCCGGCTTCTCGGAGACTGGGATTTGAGCATGCTGGCTTTTATGCTCACTTGTACCCTGTTTAGCTTTTCACAAGAGTCCCTGGATGCTGGATGGTTGGAAGTAAGGGAAGAGATGGAAACAGCCATGCCGGGGTTGCTATAAAGGCTTTTCATTTGGGGAAAGGAGCATTGTTACGGAGACCAGCAGGAGTGTCTGGGGGCTTTCCTCTCCCCTCAGGTCTCACCACAGAGCCTGAGGTGGGAGCTGTCCATGGGGGAGCAGTGCCCTCCAATCCAGCAGAAGAAAAGGATCACGGGGAAAGGGAGGTAACTCTCCCTCCACCAGGCAGCTGGCCAAATCCTCACAAACAGTTTTTAAGAGGGTTGCCAGCACCTTCCTTTTTCTCCCTTTCTTACCCAGTTACGTAAAAAGAATTGTTCCCAGCCCTTATGATCATTGAGATAACCTTGTGAACAGGAAATTTGTTTAACTGATACCTGCCTGAATCTGCAAAGAGCCTGAAACAATAGCTCTAAAGGAGATGAATTGGCCCATTCATCTCCATCAGAACCTTGTGGATGCTGCCATTCTGGGGCCATCAAATTTGCCTTTTTTCTGTAGCCAGGCATCCAGCATTTGGTTTTCTGTCTCCCTGCCCTGCTGGGACCTGTTTGTGGCTGCCTCTTGCTTTCCAGTTCTCCCCTCCAGCAGAGTTCATTGGATTTTAGTGCCTGCTCCTGCTCTGTTAAATGGAGCCAGGCAACAGGCCGGTCACAACCAGACTAGCTTTTTTACTCATTATTCCTTCTTCTTTGGATTCACTGTTTGCAGTTCCTCTACCAGATTCAGATCAAAACACATCCTGGAGTGCTTGTCAGTTCTGCAGTATATCAAAGAGGTTCCCTAAGTAACTGGCAAAGGATTCTGGGTGTGTATGCGGCCATTTAAAAAAGGAGCACTGAGCTATCTGGAGACCAAATGTCTGTCTTGACAAAGGAATGCATTGAATTCTTCAAACCTGAGGGATTACAAAATAAGAAGACTGATTAACAGGGGCTTTGGGGTATAGCCTTTCCTTATGTATCAAGGGTTCTGTGTTTGAATACTAGGAGTGGCCTAACTGCAAAGAATAAATCTCTGCAACTGCTAAAAGTTAAATATTTTTAAATCTGCAGGACTGTTAACTTGCAACCAAGAGTTTTAAGAGAATTGGACAAGAAGCTTTCTGAACCATTTATGTTAATGTTGAACAACTCTCGGAATAGTGGGGAAGGCCCAGAGGAGTGTAAGAAAAGCTAGAGTTGTGCTAATATTTTAAAACGGTACATGGGGTGATCCAGGTGCCTATAGCTGCATTGTTTGACATTGATCGCAAGGACAATCAAGGAAAGGCTGATGCTGGATGCAAGCAGTAAAAAAGAAGGATGGCAGATTAAGTAATCAACATGATTAGGATGTTGTTTTGGGGGGGGGTTATTATTGGGTTTTTTGGTTTTGTTTTGGGGTTTTTTGGTTTTTGTCCAAAAACTTGACATCGTTTTTTGATAAAATTGCAAGTTTGCCTGATAAAGAGATGTTAGGATAACAGATTTGGACTTCTGCAAGGCATTTGACTAAGTCCCACATGATAGTCTAATAAAAATATCACAGTACAAAATCAATGTCATTCCTATTAAAAACTGGATTAGGACCCGGCTACCTGACAAATCTCAAAAAGTTCATGGGGAATCATCTGCCAAAGGGGGGTGTTTCTAGTGGGGCTTCAAAGGGATTTGGTTCTGGCTTTACACTAGTCAATATTTTTATCACTCATCTGGAAGAAAATTTAACACTAGTAGGACTGTCAAACTATTAAAAAAATGTATTGTGATTAATCACGCGATTAAAAAAAATCAATTGTGATTAATTGTGCGATTAATCACACTGCTAAACAATAATATAATGCCATTTATTTAAATATTTTGGATGTTTTCTAATATATTGATATATATTGATTTTCAAATATGTTGATTTTCAATTACAGCATAGAATACAAAGTGCACAATGCTCACTTTATATTTATTGTTTTTTATAAATATTTGCACTGTAAAAAAAAAGAAATCGCATTTTTCAATTCACCTAATACAAGTACTGTAATGCAATCTCTTTGTCATGAAAGTTGAACTTTAAAATGTAGAATTAGGTACAAAAAATAACTGCACTCAAAAAATGTAAAACTTTAGAGCCTACAAGTCCACTCAGTCCTATTTCTTGTTCAACCAATCGCTCAGACAAACAAGTTTGTTTTCATTTGCAGGAGATAATGCTGCCTGCTTCTTGTTTACAATGTCACCTGAAAGTGAGAACAAGTGTTCACATGGCACTGGTGCAGCCGGTGTGGCAGGATATTTACATGCCAGAAGCACTAAAGATTCATATGTCTCTTCATGCTTAATCGACCATTCCAGAGGACATGTGTCCAGGCTGATGACAGATTCTACTTGATAACAATCCAAAGTGGTGCAGACCAACGCATGTTCATTTTTATAATCTGAGTCAGATGTCACCAGCAGAAGGTTGATTTTGTTTTTTTGGTGGTTCGGGTTCTGTAGTTTCTGCGTTGGAGTGTTGCTCTTTAAAGACTTCTGAAAGTATGCTCCACACCTCATCCCTCTCAGATTTTGGAAGGCACTTCAGATTCTTAAACCTTGGTTTGAGTTCTGTAGCTATCCGTAGAAATCTCACATTGGTACCTTCTTTGTGTTTTGTCAAATATGCAGCAAACATGTTCTTAAAACGAACAGCATGTGCTGAGATGTCATCCAAGACTGCTATAACATGATATATATGGCAGACTGCGAGTAAAACAGACCAGGAGACATACAATTCTCCCACAAGGAGTTCAGTCGCAAATTTAATTAACGCATTAATTTTTTAACGAGCGTCATTAATATGGAAGCATGTCTTCTGGAATGGCAGCTGAAACATGAAGGGGCATACGAATGTTTTGCAAATCTGGCATGTAAATACCGTGCAATGCTGGCTACAAAAGTGCCATGTGAACGCCTGTTCTCACTTTCTGGTGACATTATAAATAAGAAGTGGACAGCATTTGCTCCCACAAATTTAAACCAACTTGTTTGTCTGAGCGATTAGCTGAACATGAAGTAGGACTGAGTGGATTTGTAGGCTTTAAAGTTTTACATTGTTTTCTTTTTGAGTGCAGTTATATAACAAAAAAAATCTACATTTATAAGTTACATTTTCATGATAAAGAGGTTGCACTTCAGTACTTGTATGAGGTGAACTGAAAAATCCTATTTCTTTTGTTTAGCATTTTTACAGTGCAAATATTTGTAATAAAATAATATAAGTGAGCAGCGTACACTTTCAATACATTTGAAAGTGTAGAAAAACATCCAAAAATATTTAATAAATTTCAATTGATATTCAATTGTTTAACAGTGTGATTAAAACCGCGATTAATCATGATTAATTTTTTGAGTTAATCACGTAAGTTAACTGTGATTAATTGACAGCCCTAAAAAATTCTGCTAGTAAAATTTGCTAATGACACAAAAATTGGTAGCATGATAATGATTCAGGCAGGTCAAATATACAGAGCAGTTTGGAACACTTGGTAAGTTGTTCTCACTTGAACAACGTGTGTATTAGTCCACCCAGACACAAGGTCACATATCTAGGAATGAAGGAGGTGGGTCACACTGGAGGTGTGTGGGACAGGGTGGGGGTTGACTGTATTCTGGAAAGCAGGGATTCAGAAAAGGATTAGGGGTGATGATGCACACCCACTGAACATGAGCTCCCAGTGCCATGGTTTGGCTAAGAGGGCTAACACAATCCATATACCTACTAGCAGGGGACTATTCAGGACCAGTAGGGAGGTGAGATTGCCTTGGTATAAGGCCCTGGGGAGGGCATTACTGGATACTGTGTCCAGGTCTTATGTCCACACTTCAGAAAGGACATTGACAAATTGGAAATGGTTCAGAAATCAGTCTGGAGAACTGGGCTCGGAGGGAGAGATAAAGGAGCCCAAGAGAAGTTTCAGGGGTGATGATCTGTAAGCACCAACATGGGAAGAGGAGGTGGGAGGAGAGAAGGAGCTGGGCAAGAGGGTACAGAAAGGGAAGCGGAGCTGGGCAAAGGAGGGAAAGGCAGAACTGGATGATGGGGAAACAGGAAGGGAGGTGGGACAGGAGACGAGGAATGGGAGTGGCAGGGAGCCTGGGTGGTAGCAAGGGGTGGGGAGCTGTCCATTTATTATTCTCTATCCATGTGTGCTTCATGTGGGCAACTGTCCCCTTCGGAGACTCTGCCAAGAACTACTTGGAAGCAGTTGCAGAGACTCATGTTAGGCAATGCTGACGAATCAGAGCCGAACACAGATGAACAGTCTATGTTTGTGCAGAGAGGTGGAATTCCCAGTTCGCGCGGACAGACCCAGAAGCACCTACGAACAGCTGTGTATTCTGGGCGGTGTGGGAGGCTGCTTAGGCGAGGAACCTGAGCAGGGCAGGTTCTAGTTTTTTGCCGCTGCAAGCAAAAAAATTTTTGGCTGTCCCCCACCCCAGCCCCAAGCTCTCACCACCCCCACACACCAGTGCCCTCTCCCACCTGCCCCTGCTGCTGCCCCAGCCCTGGGCTCCCCCCCACCAGTGCTGACTCCACACGCTCCAGTGCTGGCAGGGTCGGGATAAGCAGCGGGGCTCCCAGGCCGTGCCTCAGCCCAGGGTCCCTCCGGCCGGAGCTCCCACCTCCAGGACCGCCTGGGACCCGGGAGGGCAGAGCCGAGGGACTGCCCCAGCAGAGGTCTGAGGATCCGGGGCAGGGCAGCCCCAGAGGGAGTGGAGCCCCGGAGAGCAGAACGCAGGTCCTTGCACAGCAGCACCCCACCCTCTATGGCCCCGCTGCTGCTGCTGCTTCTGGTCGCCCTGCCACAGTCCCCGGGCGGCTCAGGCCGCTTCGCTCAGTCCTGGCTGCAGTGCTGAGGGGTGACTGCCTTGTGACACCTGCAGACGGCTCCGTGTGCCCTGTGGGGAGGCCCCCAGCCTGCGTGTCCCCCGCTCAGAGCCTGCCCAGCCCAGCCACAAGATGCGGGCGCTGCTTCCCCACAGCGCGAACCGCAGCGGTCCCAGGCCGCATGACGCAGTGCTGCTGCCAGGGCCAGCTATGTCTGCGTGAGCTGGCAATCCGACCTCCCAGCTCAAATGTAGATGTACCCTCAGTGGAGCAGAGCTCTGTCTGACTCCCAGACTCAGAGCGACCACCGGCTGCAGAAACCAGCCTGTCTTAAGTTGCACGCTCCATCTACTGTGGCTGGGCCAACTTCTCCCCCCACCTAGGAATTGTCCCCAACTCACACACACACACACACTTCCCCTGTGGCTTAAATCATTTCCTCCCTCCATCATTCCACTTCTCCCCTTGCCTTCAACAGCCTCTGCCCCTGCCCCCCATGGCTCAGACAGCCCTGCCCAGCTGCTGGGGCCATTCAGGTGGCTTCCTGCAGTTTGCTTCCTCTGTCTCAGTTCCCTCAGGTGCTCCAAGAGCTTCCCTGTGCTGGGGACTCTAAGCATCATACTTGAGACTTTTCCTCCATTGATTTTTTTCCCTCTGCTTTCCTGGGAATTGTCTTCAGCATGAGGCATTGAAATCATTTGCGTGGGTCTGAAATAGAACTGATTCTCTTCCAGGCATTTTGAAATCCAGACTCTGTAAATAACCTACCAAAAACAAGCCTGGAAAAAGACTTTTTACATCTATTCCTCAGATATCATCCCAGCCTTGCTCCTGTAGAAACCTTTACACTTGTTCTTTTCTAGTCTCTCACTGCTTCGGAATCCTTGCAGGCGCTCGCTGACCTTCCCTCTTCCCACAGCCATGCACAGCCAGCACAGGCGTCCTGCTTTTTACGCAGGATGCCCCAGCTCAGAGCTCCGACTGACAGATTCTCAGAATTGATGGAATGCCACAGGGGCCCCTCGCAATAAAAACAACCTGGGAAAATCTGATGTTCACTTCCTCGCTCTGAAATATTTCCCAGATGCCCTTTAAGATGCAACCTCCTTTTTGCAGAGGTTTGACCTTTCTGGAGATGGGAATTCACCAAGGTATTTTCCGTTGGCTGCTCAGCAATATTAGACCTGCAGCAAGTTACAGCAAGACTCAGAAAGAGTCTGACTCAGTTTTATTTCTTGCACTGAAAGTAAGTCATTAAATGTCTGTTTTAATCCACTAGAAAATACACGGGAATTTGGAGCAGTCCCACAACCAAATACTGGTCTTATCTACACTAGAGGAAATCAGGAGTTAGTCCTCTGAAGTCCATGGAATTAGAACAGCATAAAGCAGCGGAAGATTAGAGAGATAGTCACAGTCTCCAGGGAGATTTCCACCCGAGAACATCGATAGCTGGCTGGTAGGTGTTCGCATTATTGATGAGACTCTGTGATTGGCAGACTATGGACAGACTTCAGCTTCTCTGATATCTGCAAATGAAAAAATCAACAGCAATGTCCAGTGAGAGGGAGGATGGGTTAGCGGTCACAGCACTGGCCCAGGACTGCTTGTGTGACCTCAGTCAAGTCATTTCATTTCTGTGCGGCTCAGTTGCCCACCAGTACGACGGGATAATAATCCTTCCTTTCTTCCATCCTTTGTATGTCTTGTCTAGAACTCTGGTGCCCTGAACTTAGGGAACACCTCTCAGCACTCCCACGATATAAATATGAAACTGAAGAAATGCATTTCTCAAAACCAAACCCTTGCCAGCAGCTCTCTGATATGCAGAGCCGCCGGGGAGGGGGGCAAGTGGGGCAATTTGCCCCAGGCCCTGGGCCCTGCAGGGGCCCCTACAAGACTATAGTATTATATAGTATTGCAAATTTTTTTTTATGGAAGGGACCCCCGAAATTGCTTTGCCCCAGCCCCCTGAATCCTCTGGGCGGCCCTGCTGATATGTCGGCTCCTCTCGCAGGTTCCCCCAAATGTCTGGCTTGGCCACTCCTCCCATAGCTTACAGCAAAGAAGCTTACCTGGCATCGATTCTCCTGCGGGTCTGGTTGTCGTTCTGTACTCAGTACTATCATCAGCCCCTTGCTCCAGGGTGGGATCTGCTGGGTGGTGTTCCAGCAGCATTGATCTGCCTGTGTCTGCCAGAGCAGATGACACTGGAGTCTCCTCTGGGTATTTCTGGAGATCATCAGGGCAGGAAACTGGAATGTTCCACAAAAAGAAGCTACTTTTCTGATGGACGGTCAGGTGATTATTTTTATTAACAGTCCTCGAACAGCCATTCCGACCCATTAGCATCTATGCAAGCCCTGGGGCCTCAGGCTTTTGGCACTGGGGGCTCGTTGGCCACACTCTCCATTCCTAGTGGCACACCAAAGGGCACCCTGCTTGCTGGGGGGAAGGGCAGCACTGCAGCTGATTGCAGTTCGCAGCTCGCTCATGGTGCGGGGTTATGGGACATTTAAATCAAAATAACTTGCCTGCTAACATCAGCTCCTTGTGCCTGGATAGGAAGGGCACATACAACTCTCCATGCCCAGCACCTTTGCCCATCTCCCGCTCAGCTCCACAGATTCTAACCCACTCCTCTGCAATTGGGCAAGCTGTGGACTCGAAACCCCAACCACATTGCAAATGCAGATGACTGGCAACCACAACATAGCAGCAGCATTTGGGCAACAAACTTTCCTGTGTCCCCTCCAAGTGTCATTCAGTGGAAACCCAGGAGGTTGCTGGACTCTGGCTAGCCCACGGCAGCAGCCTTCTCCGTACTGATAGGGCTGAGGGAGACCCTGCACCCTGGTTCTCTCTAGCAGCAAGCGGAGCATGTTCAGGGTTTGTCACTAGCAGATGCAGCCGGCGGAGTGTGGGTTGATTTTAAATGCCATCGTTGTATGTGAACCAGGGTTTACTCAGCTTCCCATGCCCTTGGGCTGTTTTCCATTTGTTTATACCTAGCACATTTCTCCCTCCGGTGTATTTTGTCGCCATCTCTAGCATCTCCATTTTCACTACGGCATTAGCACTGGATTGCCAGTTTTCACAGGCTGCATAAGTGTCTTTTTGTCAGGGCAGCCTGGAATCAGCACACAGAAGAGATGCCGGGGGCAAGAGAAGTGTGCTGAGCCACCCCTAGTGTCCAGGGAAAGCTGTCTGCTAGGAATCTGGAGGGGTTAAGGGCTTCTATCCAGTTAGTCACATCAGCAGCACTGGCTGTAACTGTATCCATAGATATGTCTCTCCTGATACCACAAGTCTTTGGACAGGAAATCTGGCAAGACTGCGTTTCTCGTGTCATGTACTGAATGAGTGCACTGACTGGGGGGAGGGTGCAGGGGGTAGCAGATTGCTGCTAGTGTTCTGATCCAGCGCTTTTCTCTGGAGAATGTCTGGCAAAGCTCTGGCTATGCAGGCCAGACAGAGTGCGAGCAATTGATTCTCAGGGAAAGCATGCAGCCAGCTGGACTTACACAGAGCCCCAGGGCAACAGATCATGTGCCAGCATATTCAAGGGCTAGTACGGCACTTCCCAACCTGGGCGAAAGGCCCTCCCTGGGGGGCATGAGACTACTCCGGCGGGGAGAGGAGAAGAGCAGTGGGGTGAGGGACTGTGGAGCATATCCATAGAGTGGGACCCTCCCACCCCTGCTACAATGGTCATTCCTGCTCTCTGGCCTAGCCTAGGCCTCCCAGCGCTGCTGGAGAGGAGGTTAATGTGGCAAGCATGGGATGCTGAAAGGCTCTTGGAAGAGGGGCAATGGCCTTACCATGCAAGACCGGGGCTGGGAAGCTGGTCTCAGAGTGTCTAAATCTGATGGAAGCAGGGAGTTTGTTAGACTGTCCTGCCTCCAGCTGCTTTAGCAGCTGCACAACAGCAAGGGAAACAACATGTGCCCTGCGTGAGACACCCCAATGCTTCTAGGAGTGAATGAGAGACGCTGCCTGGCAGTACAACCTCCAGCTGGGTAGAGCGCTCCTCCAGCCCAGGGTCTGTTGGCAATGCGCTGAGACCCCCGCCTCTGGCTAAAGTCTGGCTTCAGCAACTCACCCACCTGCCTTGGCCTGCTGCTGTCTGGTGCATGGTGCAGAATGCATGGACTGGGAGAGCATTCCAGGAGCTGGCTATTCGGCCTCCTCACATGGAACACAGGGCACCATGATGGCCACTGAATGCAGAACCATGGCGTGCCCCCAGGCACTGGTTGGCCCCCAGCTGTCAGGCTGCTGTGCATGGAGACAGCAGACCCCCCCTTGCTTTCCAGCTGCCCCTGCAGCCACACGGGGATGTGCTCTCTGAGGGTCCCTTGGTGCTTTTGTGCTTTGCCCTGAGCACTCTCATGGTGCCAGGGCATGATGCCAACTGGGACTGTCTGGGAGGTTTCATAACTCTGCAGAGGACGGGGGAGGGTGTGGGCTATTATTTGCTGTTATGGTTTGCTGTTGGTCTGCAGAGCAGCCCTCTGGCCCAGGCCTTGGGGGCAAGTGGGAAAAGCTGCCCCAAGTCCCAGCACAGCAACTTCTGGCTCCCCCACAGCCCGTCCAGTTGCTCACATGCCCTCTCCTTCAATTCCCGACCCGTCCTCCTCCTCCAGCTCTCTCTGCCTGGATCAGGGCAGATGCCTGGCTGGCTGTGTGCTTTCTGGTTTTGAGGGCCATAGACAAGCCCGTATGCACAGCCTGCACCAAGACATTGCTCTATGTGGTCCGGCAGAAATATGCAGGCTGAGAATCCCACTAAGGGTTCAGTGGAAAGGCCACAGGCAGCAGAGCACTCTCCCTCAGGCCATCCCCCAGTGTGAAGTCCTCACCCCCCATAGCCCATTGCTGAGGCACCCGTGGCTGGCTCAGATAGGGAGTCTATTAGCATACGCTGCACCAGAGCCGTTTGCAGGGAAATCACCTGTAAGGCCTGCTTGACATTTTTACTGAAATGCAGAAGGCGAAATTTTCACCTCATAAATTTCCCTCTCAGGTGCTGCGAGTCTTTGCCATAACTTGTTGCCATCTGTTGTTTTTGCTGTGTCAAAAAGCCCCTCTGCTGAGCACCAGCCTATGAAATATGCATGAAGTGCCTTCCCTCCTTTCCAAACTGTCATCTCCTCCAGCACTAAATCCGCTTCCCGCCTATTTATCTTGCATTCATTTTTGTTTCCTTAAATTTTATGGATTCTCAGGCCATCAATAATAGATTCTTCTCTGGCATGGCATGATCAGCAAGGTGTGGCTGAGCAGCCCAGGGAGATGGGGAGAGATTCATGCTCAATTGCCTCCCTAGAGGAGCGAGGGCCCTTGTCCTCCAGGATTCGATCCCGTGCCAGATACCTGGAGCATCTGGAAAAGCAAGTGCCATTGTATCCACGGGATAAGTGGAGATCGAAGAGCAGCGATGGTGCTTCTCTGTAGCTCCATGGCTGGCTTTGTTTGAAGAGACAGGAAATGAAGGGCAGCCGGACGTGTGATTTCAAGCCCAAGGAGACATCGCCACACTGCCTCTGATTGAGCCAGTGTGCTACAATAGAGAGTAGCCACTGTGGCGCGAGTGGCAGGAGGGACTAGCTGCCTGAGTATGAATCCCAGGTTTCAGATGAGTCTGTACTCAGTGCCGCTAGCAACCACACTGCTGTGGCTACGCTGCTATTTTCAGTGTGCTAGCTACTATGGGTCTATCTCATGGAAATCACTCCCCTGGCTAGACGCATTGATGTGCCCTTAGAGCTTGGCCAAACAGAAGGACCTGCTCATTCTGGTAGTGGCGAGGGGGATGGTCCTTCATTGAGTGGGGGTGGAGGGAACAGCAGCTGACAGAGGAGTCAGCGCTTGTCAACAAGGAAAGATGGGGGTCAAGAGTAACTTCCAGGGGTGGCCCTCCCCGCCCCCAGCTCTGCTTTGGTCCCATCACCAGCTGTATCCCTGGCTCCCTTCGGTGCGGCTCACCACTCCTGCCCCCATCTCCAGCCTTGGCCCCTGCTTCCAACCCCGCTCCCAGCCCCTGACCCACCCCCAGCTCTAGCCCCAGCCTAAGAGCCCTTACCCCCATCCATGCCCCGCATATCCATAGCCCACTCCTGGCCTCCTTTACAGGGGGGCAGGAGGGTGAGGACAGGGGCAAGGGGGGGTGACCCTCAAAAGTTTGAGGACCACTGACTTAGTGGTCTCATGCCCTGAGCCCTGTGCAAGGGCCACTGCTTTGAAAGGCTCTGGACTGGAAGTCAGTGGAATAGGTTGGGCCCAGGTTCTTCTATCTCCCCACTCTCGTCAGCAGGGGACACTACCCCAAACTATTGCTGCTAGGCAAAGTGGCCTTTGGGCTCTTGCCAGTGGGCAACACTACCTTGAACTGAAATTGCCAGAAGCTGGGAATGGTTGACAGGGGATGGATCACTTGGTGATTAATTGTTCTGTTCATTCCCTCTGGGACACCTGGCATTGGCACTGTCAGCAGACAGGATACTGAGCTAGATGGACCTTTGGTCTTACCCAGTATGGCCGTTCTTATGTTCTTATGTAAAGTGACTCTTAGACTCTCACAGTTAGGCATTTCACCCCCAAGTATCACCATTAGGCAGTACTGCCAGCCCAGAGCACATAGCCAACTCCCGACACACTCACTGCCAAAAATGTACACATTATTTCTAGTCTCAATTTGTCCAGCTTCAGCTTCCAGCCACTGGGTCACGTTAAACCTTTCTGTGCTAGACTGAAGAGCCCATTATTAAATATTTGTTCCCCATGTAGGTACTTCTAGACTGTGATCAAGTCACCCCTTCACCTTCTCTTAGTTAAGCTAAATAGACTGATCTCCTTGAGTCTCTCACTCTAAGAGGCACGTTTTCCCAGGACATGTTAAGGACATCAGATTCCTCCCACTGGGATATGTGGGGATGTGAGTGCTCGAAGGGCACTCACTGCAATACGGAGGGAAGCAGAAGAGTCTGGTCATGCTGGTGATGCTTTTCATCTGTCCAGTTATGGGCGTAAGCCAGGTCTGAATGAGCTCTACCATGACAGCTAATGATGAGCTGAGGGGAAAGGCTTCAGGACCAGCCTGTGTTTACATGAACACACCCCCTCTGCCTAGGTATCCAGCCAACAAAACTGTGTTGCCTAAGTGATCAATTTTGGCTGTTGTTACAGATGACTTTAATAGAATGCAGGGGAATGAAATGTTGCCATCCTGATTGTACAAGTGAAGGGCAGCAGAACTGTGCTTGGCCTGTCCTGATTGACTAGGTCACCCTCAGCTGAACTGCACTCGCTAAGCTTGGGGTTCAGCTGCCAGAGGCCAGTGCAGGGGTGGTGGTGGGGTGGGAGGGGAGTTTGAGAGGAAGAACAGAACAGAACAGAACAGAACAGAGATGATGAGATGTTTTTGCTTGGTGGGACTGACACACTGCATATGTTAAGTCCATGACATTAGCCTCGTTGCAGTCATGGACGTTAGGGTCTGACAAGGCACTAATCACAATATAGAAGGAAGTACTAGAGTTCTGCTTGTTTCTTCCAGGTACAAAACATAACCATGTGTTTCCTAGAATGCACAGGAATGTGAGGACTGGGGGTAGGGTTAGGCCTAGTGTTAGTGTTAGGAGTGGAGCAATGTTAGGGTCAGATTCTGACTTTTATTTTTAATCTATCAGAGGGGTGGCATGCATCCGACGAAGCGGGTATTCACCCACGAAAGCTCATGCTCCAATACATTTGTTAGTCTGTAAGGTGCCACAGAACTCTTTGGCGCTTTTTAAATCTAGTTTATTTTAAAACATCAAATAAAAAGTTGGGTTTGGGTTTTTTATTTTTAACCTCGGCTTTCTGTACGTATCACAATCACAATGTTTTTAATCTTTGGGACCTCAAGTTCAACACACTATGCAGGACTTGGTGTGTTTAACCTCCTTGCAGTAATTATGTTCAAAGGAGTTATTTCCATAAAGCAATTAAAAGCTTGTTCTGTAGCTCGCTCCTAGGGACACATCGTGAGAATGCATGGAAAAGGTGTTTACAGAGGGAAACGCTGGGTTATGTCTACACAGAAAGAATTATTCCATCAACCTAGCTATGTCTCCAGTGGTGCTCAGGGTATGAAATTTTTCACAGCCCTGAGCAATGTAGCGAAGTAGTTTTAATTTTTAAGGGTAGACCAGGCTCCAGTTTTCTACAATATGAATTTAACAAACTATTTCCATGAAACCTAAACAATTAGGTATAACTATTAATTCTTAAATTATTTGTGAAAATGATGGCTATATTTCTGCTTTGTTTTGAAGGAAAAATTGTTTATTTTAAAAATTGCTCATTTATTGCAAGCTCCCTCTGGTGACCAAACTTGGACATTCCAGGCAAAAAATATATTTAAAATTGGCAGACTTTGGATTTTTTTTTTTAAAATAAACTAAGTGTAAAAACTTCACAACTCCATACAAAAATTCGGAGGGGGGAGGAGCTAGTAGTTAAAAATAGCTAGTAGTTAAAAATACTGCAAACTATTTCTATCACAACCACAGTCTAATCAAAATGTGCTTTCAAACAGATACTTGCAGGTAATTTCTGCTATTGCTTCATCGGTTCTGCCTAAGAGAAGGGTCCTTCTAAGGCCATGTCGATACGTCCAGTGCTGCAGCGGCACATCTGTACCAGTACAGCTGAGGCACTGTAGTGCGTCTGGTGATGGGCGAGAGCTCTTCCATTGGCATAGTAAACCACCTCCGTGAGCAGCATAAGCTATGTCGGTGGGAGAAGCTCTCCTGTCCACATAGCACTGTGCACATGTGCTGGTGTAACTTATGTTGCTCAGAGGGGTGGAATATTCACACCCCTGAGCAAGGTAAGTTTTGCCAACATAGACTGCAGTGTAGACATGACCTCATACACATATGTGATTAACATAACTAGCCACTAGATGTCACTGGGGCTCCCAGAATCTCTCTGCTTTTGCAGTTTTCCATTGGACACACAACACATTTCTATGTGCAGCCAGGAGCATGATTCAGAGCCAGTCCAGGGCTCCTCTGGAAACGAGCCCAGTAGGTTTGAAAATAATCATATAGAATCAGAACTCTAGAGCGACTTCCATTCTAGGATCTCAGAGCGGCTTACAAACCACCACCTCATCTGCCAGTGAGCACTGGCCCACAGAGAGTGTCACCCACAGCGGAGTGGACCAGTGACACACAGGGCCGCCCGGGGGGGGGGGGGGGGGGGGAAGAGGGGCAATTTGCCCCAGGCCCCACAGGGGCCCCAGGAGAGTTTTTCGGGGCCCCTGGAGCAGGGTCCTTCACTCGCTCCGAGGGCCCCTGAAAACTGTCGCAGGGCCTGGGCCCCCAGAGCTTCTTCCGCTCCCAGTCTTTGCCGGTGGGGGGTCCTTCCATTCCGGGACCCGCCGCAGAAGTGCCCCGAAGACCTTTGGCGGGGGCCCCCAGCCGCCAAATTACCGCAGAAGCGGGATCCGCCGCTGAAGTGCAGCTGCTTAGGTGGTAATTCGGCGGCTGCGGGCCTCTGCCACGGGTCTTCGGGGCACTTCGGCAGCGGGTCCTGGAGCGGAAGGACCCCCCCACTGCCAACTTACCACCGAAGCGGGGGGCCCCCGCCACCGAAGACCCCAGGCCCCCAGAATCCTCTGGGGGGCCCTGGTGACACAGCAAAGCCAGGGCTTGATCACAGCTCTGGCTCCCAGTCCACTGCTTTAACCAATAGGCCACGCTCCTTGTGAATGCAGGGGAGCTCAGATAACTGAAAGGACATTCACCGGTACTAGGGTTGCCTGGAGTCTCCAGGAATTAAAGATTAATATTTAATGTCATGTGATGAAACCTCCAGGAATATGTTCAACCAAAACTGGCAACCCTAACTGGTACCTTTCTGTCTAAAATGGTCTCCGTGTGAGCAGCAGCCTGGTCGCTAGGAGCAGGAGTGGGCTGTGCACGGGGGTCCGTGGAACAGACGGTGCAATGCTGCCCTCTCGTCCCTCAGGGCCTGCAGCCCCCTCCCCTCCTCTTGCCTGTGCTATGTGGATAAGGCGAGTGTCCAGCCCAGCACAGGAGGAGATGGTGATAAAGCTCCTGTTTGCTGACTCAGCATTAAGCAGTTGGGGCACAGTCTGTTTGCTGGGCCTTTGTTGTTGCCTTGTCAGTGTCTGATCCTATTTCCTCTAAGACGAAACAAGACAAGCATGTCCAGAGGGAGGAAGCCCGGAGGGAAAGCGGCTTGTGCCCTGGTGCTGGCTCTCGCTGGCAGCTGTGCTGAACCAGCACCTGCTCTGACCAGCCACCTCGAGCCCTGCAAGCTGTACTCACTGCCCGGCTGGCTGCAGCACTGCCATGGCTGCCTCTCTGCTCACAGCGCTGGTACAAGGTGGAGCCGTCCTGGGGAGGAAGCCAGACTCCCCTCAGAGGTGAAAGGAGAAATAAGGTGGGGGAGAAAAATGAGCCATGAGAGTGGGGGGACAGCAGGGACCTGGACTCTGAGGCCAGGGGCTGCACAGGGCTCCGCTGGAGCTGCCGGAGGTGGGCTGGGCATCAGTTCCCTCTCTGGCCTGATGTGGTTAGAACAGGGGTAGGCAAACTTTTTGGCCTGAGGGCCGCATCAGGTTTTGGAAATTGTATGGAGGGCTGGTTAGGGCCAGGGGAGGGAGGCATGGCCCGGACCCCCCAAATCCGCCCCTCCCCAGGATTCCTGCCCCATCCAACTCCCCTTGTTCCCTGATGGCCCACAGAAACCCTTCCCTTGATTGCCCCCAACTGCCCCATCCAAACCCCCTCCTTCCTGACTGCCCCCCCGGGACCCCTGCCCCCATTCAACCCCCCATTCCTCACCCTCTGACCACCCCGATCACTATCCACACCCTCACCCGCTGACCACCACCCCAAACTCCCCTGCCCTCTATCCAACCCCCTCCTGCTCCCTGCCCCCTTACCACGCTGCCTGGAGCACTGGTGGCTGGTGGCACTACAGCTGCGCCACCCAGAGCACCAGGACAGGAAGCCGCAGTGCTCGGCTGGAGCCAGCCATACCACCGCGCAGCACAGAGCACCACATCAGGCAGCCGCACCGCCCGGCTGAAGCCGGCCACGCCACCGCGCAGCACAGAGACCGGGTCAGGCAGCCACGCCACCCGGCTGGAGCCAGCCACAACACCACGCAGCACAGAGCACCGGGTCAGGAAGCCACCCTGCCCGGCTAGAGCCGGCCATGCCACCGTGCAGCACAGAGCACCGCGTCAAGGAAGCCGCCCCGCCCGGCTGGAGCCAGCCACACCACCGCACAGCACAGAGACGGGTCAGGCCGGGCTCTGTAGCTGTGCTGCCCCAGGAGCTTGCAGCCCCATCACCCGGGACTCCTGCCCCATCCAACCCCCCCTTGATCCCTGACGGCACCCGGAACCCCTGCCCCGATTGCTCCCTGCTGCCACATCCAAACCCGCCTCCTTCCTGACTGCCCCCCGAGACCCCTGCCCCCATTCAACCCCCCCATTCCCCGCCCTCTGACCACCCCGACCCCTATCCACACCCCCAACTGCTGTCCACCACCCCAAACTCTCCTGCCCTCTATCCAACCTCTCCCCGTTCCCTGCCCCCTTACCACTTGCCTGGAGCACTGGTGGCTGGTGGCGCTACAGCTGCACCACCCAGAGCACCAGGACAGGGAGCCACGTTGCTCGGCTGGAGCCAGCCACACCTCTGCACAGCACAGAGCATGGGGGTCAGGCAGCCGCACGGCCCGGCTGGAGCCAGCCATGCCACCGTACAGCACAGAGCACCGGGTCAAGCAGCCACGCCACCCGGCTGCAGCCAGCCACACCACTGCGCAGCACAGAGCACCGGGTCAGGCA